>NW_026000249.1:31738727-31803342 GCF_001458135.2 Marmota marmota marmota
GAGAGAGAGAGAGAGAGAGAGAGAGAGAGAGAGAGAGAGAGAGAGAGAGAAAGAGAAAGGCTAGCTCTACTCACCAGGGACAAAATATATAAAAAGGGCTGGGGATATGGTTCAGTGGTTAAGCACCCCTGGGTTCAATACCAAAAAAAATGTTTTTAAAAGATAATAAAACTGTGGCATTTGCAGGTTAATGGATGGAGTTGGAGAATATCATGCTAAGCGAAGTAAGCCAATCCCAAAAAAACCAAAGACCAAATGTTCTCTCTGATAAGTGGATGTTGATCCTTAATGGGGGTGGGGGGTGTAGGGAGAATGAAGGAACTTTGATTGGGCCAAGGGGAGGGAGGGAAGGGGAGGGGGCATGATGCAATAGGAAAGATGGTGGAATGAGATGAACATCATTACCCTAGGTACATGTATGACTGACTGCACATGTGGTGCGACTATACATCATGTACAACCAGAGAAATGAAAAGTTGTGCTTCATTCATGTACAATGAATTGAAATGCATTCTGCTGTCATGTATAACTAATTAGAGCAAATAAAATTTTTTTTTAAATAAAGGTAACTTCTAGCTGGGTGTGATGGTGCATGCTGTAATCCCAGTAACTCGAAAGGCTGAAGCAGGAGGATCCTGAGTTCCAAGCTAGCCTCAGCAATTTAGGAAGGCCCTAAGCAACTCAGCAAGACCCTGTCTCTAAATAAAATATATAAAAAGGGCTGGGGATATGGTTCAGTGGTTAAGCACCCCTGGGTTCAATACCAAAAAAAATGTTTTTAAAAGATAACTTCTACATAGTTTTTCTCTATTTCCCCCAAAGATCACCCTCCTTTCCTTATGATCCTTGCTAAGTTTCAAGCAGGCAGACTCAGTGTTTTGATTACCATTTGGATAAACTTTGGAGTCCTCCAGTCTTTAATTCAAATTGAGCTCTGGCCTTCCTAGCTTTGTCTTTGAAGAAAGTGTTACCCTTCCTTAGCTCCAGATTCCTTCTCTCAAAATTTGGAAAGACAAATTGAAAATAAGATAATACAATCAAGTATGTAGAGTTTGAGCCAGGCATGGTGCATGGGAGGCTGAGACAGGAGGATCACAAGTTCAAGATCACAAGCAACTTAGTGAGATCCTAAGCAACTTAGCAAGACCCTCTCTTAAAAAATAAAAAATGGGCTGGGGATGTTGCTCAGTGGTTAAGTTCCTTTGAGTTTCACCCCTGTTATCAAAAAGAAAGTTTTGATCATGGCCAATAATTAATATTTATTAAAGGTTAGCTTTTATTATTCTATCATTAATTCATTCACCAAATGTTTATTGAGTACTACCAATGGGTCAAACAACATGCTAGGCACTGTTACTGATAGATTAATAAACAATATGGGCAAATTTGGGTCTTCCTAGACATTACAGTAACAAAGTAAAACACAAATACAAATTAAAATTAGTGCTGAGAAAGAAATATAAATGGCAGAAGGCCTGACATATGTAATCAATAATTTACTGGAAGTAAAATGAATTAAGTCTTATATTTAATTTAGGCCACCCTTGTGAATTCATTGGACCCCTAACTATAAAATAAGGATCAGATTTCTAAATGCCCTTCCAACTCCCAATTCTGTGTATAATACCCACAGTCAATTCTAGTATTCCCCACCTCCCTGCCCAAGCTACCAATATTAGCAAAAACTCTAGAGGTACCAGCTACCCTCTTAAGGTTCCTATTAGAGAGTAAATTCTGACCCCCTAAAATTCATATGTTAAAGCCCTAGCCTGCAGTGTGACTGCCGTGAACAAGCTACATCATTAACATATACCAAACACATTTGTGTCTTCCCATAATGTCAAAATTCATTGAATATCAATGAATCCACAGGCTACACCACTTTCAGTGATGGCAGTTCACCAAACACTCATGAGTCACCTGATAGTCATAAGCTGGGCAATCACAGATTCTTTTATTCTAATCTTAACTCCTGTATCTATGCCACTCAAGTCACACATCACACTTTCATATATAGGTTATAGAAAGACTAAAAAAGAGGTAAGGCAGCCATAGGGTTCAGGAGGCTGAACTGAGAGCAAAGGCAGAGGGCAGATATGAATGCGAAGAGTCACCATAGGTGGTCAGATGAGATTAGGAAGCAGCCAAAGGATTTATTCAGGGTGCAGAGCTGTCAAAGCGCAGGAACTTATTCTAAGGCTAAGGTCCTGAGGAATGATAGTTTCAGAGTCTCAGCTTGGAGTGGGCTGTTGTGTGGTTGTCACTAGAAGAAGAAATGGTGCTATGCTGAAGCCCGAGGACAGATTCAGAGGTTTGTCATTGTGGTGATTTTCCTGGGCAAGACTCATGACCAGCAAGCAGGTCATGGAGTCAGAGTGCCTCTGTGTCCAGTCTTAGGGATGCTCCTCCTTTTATGGGCCTCTGGTGAAGGGGTTGCTTCATTCGGTAGCCTTGTGTGTTCGATGAACTCATGGGTCCGGTGTTTCTGATATGAGTCTAATAAACCAATGTATCTATGTGCTTCTGATTAATTCAATATGTATGTAGGCGGTCATTTTTATTAGCACGATTAATTGATCTATCAGTTTGTGCCATATGGTCAGGTTAGGCAGATGATGGTTGTTTACTTACAAACAAGGTGTAGAGTCATTCTGCCTCAGTATTTATACTGAAAATGGAGTAACTCATGGCAAATTTCTGCCTTATAAAATGGCGTTAAATCAGAATAAGGCAAAGTCTGAAGACTATTCTGTACATCATGAGTAACTTAGAACTGTTCTCCACAATGACTGTATTTGGAGATGGTGCCTTTAAGAAGGTAATTGAAGTTAAGCAAAGTCATCAGGTGGGACCCTGATCTGATAGTATTGGTATCCTTAAAAGAAGAGGGAGACTGACAGAGCTCCCCCTATCATCATCTGCTCACAGAGAAAGGTCATGTGAAGGCACAGAGAGAAGGTGGTTAACTGCAGGCCAGGAAGAGAGGCCTCACCAAGTGAGTGACACTGAGGGCACCTTAATCTTGGACTTCCAACTTCTAGAACTGTGAGTTTAAGCCACCTACTTGTGGTATTTTGTTAAGGCAGTCCAAGCTGACTGATATAGCTCCTCAGTCCCTTCCCACTCTCTGTGTGTCTAGAGATCTCTAAGAACTTACCAGAAATTCAAATGAGAGATGTTCCATTCAGATGGATCCAGCTTGAAATCTAAACCCAAGTAGAGGGTAATGTCAGGGAAGGAGGTTCACAGACAATGAAATAAGAATTTCAGCCCCTAAGACAACCAAGAAAATCAAACAAATTCTATTTGTAGGTAGTCATCCTGTTCTGGAATAAATTCAAAGAGCTTCACTGATCACTCTCCCCAAGGTTGCTCAGCCTCTGGAATTGAAGGACTTTACCTCTTCCTAGTTCATGCCAAGGTTTACCCATTAGTTTCATTTCTCTTAACCTTTCAAGATTCTTATTGGTTACTTAAACCACTGGGCCTTGACTAGTACCATCCTAATCCAACCCTATAAATGTTCATAATTCAAATCTCCAGAAGTATTTTTTGAAGGGGTGGAGGGAAGGAAACTTATAAACATTAACTCCCAGAAGTTGCCTGGGCCATTATGTAAATAAATCTACATCTACCCAGAGCATAACAGCATTTGAAGATGGAGAAAACTTGTACAAAACTTATTTTTTAAAAGATTCCATTCTACCCCAATTCCAACACCATGGGGCCCACTCATCCCCTTATTTACAGCATTTAAAATGTCCTAAGTGACCTTTCAAATGACTGAAACAATGAATTGCTGTTGAACAAAGTGTAGCAAAATTGATACTGTATATGCTAGTGTGCTGAAATGTAAATGGCTACATCCCTAACCCACGTATCTACATCTTAAAGATGTTGTAGTGAGACATGGTACATACCTATAATCCCAGCTATTTGGGAGGCTAAGGCAGGAGGATCACAAGTTTGAGGCCAGCCTGGGCAATTTAGCAAAACTCTGTCTCAAAATAAGATAAAAATTTGGTGTGGTGGTGTGGGTCTGTAATCCCAGCGATTTGGGAGGCTGATACAGGAGGATCATGGGTTCAAAGCCAGCCTCAACAAAAGCAAGGCACTAAGCAACTCAGTGAGACCCCATCTCTAAATAAAATACAAAATAGGGCTGGGGATGTTGCTTAGTGGTTGAGTGCTCCTGAGTTCAATCTCTAGTCTCTCTCTCTCTCTCTCTCTCTCTCTCTCTCTCTCTCTCTCTCTCTCACACACACACACACATATATGGCTGGAGGTTAGCTCAATGGTAGAGCACCTGAGCACCCCTGGGTTTAATCCCTAGTGCCACAAAAGAAAAAGAAAGCCTATATGTTTCCTCAATAATCCAAATAATCAGTGCCAAAGATCTGTAATGAGTTTTTATGCTTAAAGAATTGCACAGTTGGTTTTTGTTTTGCTTTGTTTTCCATAAACAATAAGGGAAAATAGAAAATGTCCAACTATTAATAGATGAATACTTAAGGAAATTATGGAACATTATGTTTTAAAAGACTAACAAAATTATATCTCAAGTGATGTAAACAGCTTTATTGTAAGTTTTTTTTTCAATTTCTGCTAAAAATGCATTTTGACATGATACTGTAATGAATTATGTAGCAGACCTCAGTCTGGCCCCTTGGCATTTATCCCCACAACAGGGTGAACTAAATGGCTTATAAGGTCATAATAGAATAGGATTGGATGGAAAAACAAACAAACAAAAAAATATCCCGGAAAACTCTGAAAAGGAAGAGCAAAGAGAGAGGAAAATATGGTTTTTTAAAAGTCACTAATTAAAACAGTGTTATGGTTTAGATATGAGGTGTTCCCCAAAAGCTCAGGTGTCATACAATGCAAGAAAGTTTAAAGGTAAAAGGACTGGGTTATCAAAACCTTAGCCTAATTGGTGCATTAATGTATTTGAATGGATTAACTGGGTGGATGAAGGTAGGGTAGGGTGGCAGGTAGGGTGTGGCTGGCTGGAAGAGATAGGTCACTGGGAGGTGTGCCTTTGCAGTATATATTTTGTCCCTGGTGAGTAGAGCTAGCCTTTCTCTTTCTCTCTCTCTCTCTCTCTCTCTCTCTCTCTCTCTCTCTCTCTCTCTCTCCCTGGTTGCACACCCTTCCACCATGCAGTTCTGCCTCACCTCAGGCCCAGAGCAAAGAAGTCAGCCATGTATAAACTGAGACCTCTGAAACCTTGAGAGCCGAATAAACTTTTCCCCCTCTAAAATTCTTCTTTTCTGGTCTTTTGGTCATAGCAACACAAACTATTTGTTTCAGTCAGTCTACCAGATGGACAGATTAAAGGGACAGAATAAATAGCACAGAAATAAAAATAATATATATCAGAATTGAATATATGATAAAGGTGGAATCTTAAATCAGGTAAAGGGATTTTTATTAAAAACCATTATTGGAAAACTAAGATTGATATTTTGACATCGGGAAAGAGATGTATCTAGATCTGTACATACAAACATATACCAGGATGAACTCCAAATGGCTCAAGTAGCTAGATGTAGAAATGCAAGCAATAAAAACACTTAAAGAAAACATGGGCAGTCAGGTGTGGTGGCACACTTCTGTAATCCTAGCAGTTTGGGAAGCCGAAGCAGGAGGATCGTGACTTCAAAGCCAGCCTCAGCAATTTAGGAAAGCACTAAGCAACTGAGTGTGACCCTGTCTCTAAATAAAATACAAAATAGGGCTGGGAATGTGGCTAAGTGGTTGAATGCCCCTGAGTTCAATCCCCTGTAACAAAAAAAAAAAAAAAAAAAAAAAAAAAAAGAAAGAAAACACGGGCAAATTCCTTTGTCACTTTGTAGAGGAGATGGCCTTTTATGAATGACTCAAAAGATTGCTCCCCTTGTATATAAAAGCTCCCAAATAAGAGAGAGAAAATGATCAACCACACCAACAGAAGAATAATAAAAGGTATATAGGCAATTCACAGACAAAAAAATGGCCCTTACATATGTGAAAAATCCTCAAGATTAGTCATAGTAATTGAACATAGTAATTCTCATTTGTCAGATTACCAAAAATCCAAAGATATATCAGCAGACTTGATATCCCCATGTGATACCTTCACATGAATGTGAGTTAGTTAGGGATTTAGGGATACATAGAGAACACTGAGTCTCAAAAAAAAAAAATGCTCATAAACCACTGGGAAGCAGAACAAACTTCTTGCGAACAACCCATACCATGTATTTGTGTCTGTCTTTGCCCAGAGCTTGACTACAAGATAACCACAAGGCATCTGGAGGAACCACTCCTTTAGGAAGCATGAACTTTAGAGACTTTGGTGACACAGGAATGACCCTAACTCATTATAATAGAAAGATGCACACCCTTGGGAGGCAATTTAAGATGCTAATGAGACATACATTGTAGGAAATAGCATGATTAGAAGATGGGATGGCAATGTGTGACACAAGGCACAGTGGCACAAAATTGCATAACCCTGCCCTGACTCCACCTCTAGTTCAACCCTCTAGCTCCTGATCCTCTAAAATGTTAAAACCCCAGACGGAGATGAAGTGACTCTCTGTCTCTTTCTCTCTCTCTCTCTGAGATCACCCACACTCCCATTCTCAAGTACGTACTTTCCTTTTATAATAAATCTCTTGTAAGCCTGTAGCAGAGGTGCATGCCTATAATCCCAGTGACTGGGGTCGGGTAGGGGCTGAGGCAAATTTGAGGCCAGCCTCAGCAATTTAGCGAGATCAATCCCCAGTACTGCTAAATCAATCAATCAATCGATCAATCTATCACTTTCTCTGCTACTCATAGCTGACATGTCTTTAAATCTTTTTTGCAACATGGCCAAGAACCTGGATGGTCCAAGTAGAGGTCTACATAGCTCCTGGAGACCTCCTCAGACTCCTATATGGTGACAAATGGCCAAGGTAATTCACTGTAGCACTGTGTGGAATAGCAAAAGATTGGGTTCGGTTAATAAACCCTGGTAATCCATATAATCACAGTTATAGTGAATAAATAAGCAGGAATGAGGAAGTTCTCTGTTTCCTGATTTGGAAATCCATCTAGGATAAATTGTTATTGAAATATAACTCACATGCCATACAATTCAAACATTTGAAGTGTACATTTTAGTGCATTATTATTTTTTTAAAATTGTGGTTAAATATATATACATATAACATAAAATTTCCCATTTTGGCAATTTTTAGTGTACAACTCAGGGCATTGAATACATTTATGAGATTGTACAACCATCATCACTATCCATTTCCAAAACTTTGTCATCACCAGGAACAAACTCTTGTCATCATCAAGCAATAACTCCCCATATTCCCTCTCTCTAGCCCCTGGTAACCTATGGTTTAGTTTTTGGTCTTTATGAATTCCCTAGGTATGTCTTAGAAGTGGAAACAGGGGCTGTGGGTATAGCTAAGGGGTAGAGCATTACCTAGCATGTACAAGGCCCTGGGTTCCATATCTAGTACCACAAAAAAATTAATGTGGAATTTTATATTTTAGACAAATATTTTGTTTCTGGCTTGTTTTACCTAGTGTACTGTTTTCCAGGTTCATACCTCTGTAGCATACACCAGAACTTCATTCTCTTTTATGACTAAATAATATTCCATTATGTGGATAGACCACACTTTGTCATCTATTGATGGACATCTGGTTTCTTTTCACATTTGGGCTATTGTAAATAATGACAAAATCTCTAAACATTGGCATTCAAATTTGTTCAAGACCCTGCCCAGTATGTTACTTTTGTGTAACAACCTTTAATCATAACTGTTGGGTGCAGAGCAGGCTGAACTGTGTTGTCTGCAGGGCAGGCTGAACAGATGTTGGCTGCAAGATAGCCCACGCACTCAAACCCCCCTCTATCTGGTCCTTTATCACCTGTTTGCCTCAAGTCTGAACATTCAACCCTGCTTAAGGCTGAACACTTAACCTCCCCTTGGGCCAACAAGGCAGCTTGCAGACCCAGAGGCCCCATTAGATTTGGGCTATAAAAACTCCCTCCTGCCAGGCCCCCCTCTCTCTTTCTCTTTCTCTCTTGCTCTCTCTCTCTCTCTTGCTCTTTATCTTTCTTACGTGCGCTCTCTGTCTCTCTTGCTCTTGCTCTCTCCCTGTTCATCTCTTCTCTTTTCTCTCTCTCTCTTTCCTTCTTTCCTTTCTCTTTGTTGCACTGCTCCAATAAAGATCTTTTGGTTGCTCTGAGTGTTGTGGTCACTTTCCTTTCAATAACAAATACATATTTGCTTGTAGCTTGTATCTATATATAGAAACAATGGAAGAATGGAAGAATCTATAAGACATGAATAAAACTGGTTGAGGGTAGGAAAAGAGCAGTGTAGATAGAGATGGGGAATTAAGATTTCTCATTATGTATACCTTTTTATATTGTCTTAATTTTTTATAATATTAAATGTACTACCTAAGAAAAAATCCAAATCTTGTGAAATTCTTACTAACCATGAAAATGACCTATTAATAAAGGTAGAAACCTATAGCATATATGGGGGAAGTGTAGAGGAGATAAGTAGAAATGAATAGTAAATCATCTATTATATAGTTCATGTACTCTTTCTATAAGTTCAAACTAACTACAGAATAATTTAGCTACTTAATTCATTCATTCAACAATATAGTAGCAATGTATTAAGTTTTTCCTATATGTGAGAGACAGGAATGTCAAATTTTATTGATAATTTTTACCTCAAATGTTCATATTAAAATAATGTTTCTTGTAAATAGCACATAGCATTGCCAATACTGTTTGTTATCTTGCTATTTTTCCAGGTACAGTATCCTGGAGTACAAAATAAAAATAACCATGATAGGAGGAGGTTGAAGAAAATCAGTTGCCCAAGGAAAGAAATGAAATGAAAAATAAAGCTAAATTTTCCTGGTACTGTCAGGAATACATAGCATTGCCAGAGAAATTAAAACACACAGCCTCACACCTCCTTCCAAAAAAGTGTAGGGCTCTAATGGCCCAGGACCAAAAAGAAAAAAGAGAGACCCAGAAGACATAGTTTTGTATTGTCACCAGAAAACCCCACAGCATGAGAAAAACTATTCATTTTTCAAAGAAAGGCACAGAAGGAAGAAGACAAGATTAGTAATAATGTCATCCAATTATTTAACAAAAGGAAAAAGAAAGCAGCTCTCATCTCAGATCAGTAAACATGCTCCTATTAAAGAATACACGGAGGAGAAAATTGTTCACGAGTCAGATGGACGAGTTAAGGAAATAACCCACAATCAGATACAAATCCTTAAAGTCACAGGCCGAATTTGCTGCAGCACCCGGTTGATCAGAGGCTATCCAAAGCTTGTAGATGGATCCAGAAAAAAACTCCTTCTGTGGCTTTATCTTTTCTGGCTAGCTTTTCTGTAACTCAACACACTTCCCCAGGGGACGAAAAAGCAAGCACGTGGCCAGTGCAGTCAGCCCTGGGTATGGCAGGAGATGGGAAGGCTGCCAACAGCCCCATTCCCTGATGTAAGCCTTCCTGCCCATAAGCAGATTTCAAAATAACATTTCTCACTCCAAAAGATCTAGTACATTCTGACAGTTCTTGGATGGGTGCAAGTGGGTCTGTTCTTTTAGGGTACTTTCAGAGTTCATCTCTTATAAACATTTTGAGACCCTACATCAATAGAGAAACATCCAGAACATCAAACCACCTAAAACAAAACAAATAAAACAGAACAGTCTTAACAGCAATTTACCATTCCTTAAAACCACCATGTGATGACCCATTAGGAGTTCCCAGATTAATCATTCTTCCACTCCTTTGTGCCTGTAGGCTCTGCTCTTCCAGCTCTGGTAAATGTTTGATCATGACCCCGGGTTTTTATGGGGGGAAGATGAAGAACATTTAATGCTGGTACTTTTCAATTACATTCCTAGTCACAAGAGTTTCAGTTCAATTTTTTAAAATTAGCTCTTCTTTATAATTGCTAAATATGACCTCAGCAGCCAGTGAAAGGAAAGCTCCAAAGACAACTTGGGCCACAGGCCCGGATAGGGCCAAGAGCTAAATGAGATGATGCCATACCCAGAGTAGGCAGCCAATTTCCTTCCACTGGTTTGAACCCTTCCCCAATTTGTCTTGTTGTTTATGCCCTTGTCACCTCGACTGGGCAGACTAAATATTAAGCAGGAAGTTTGCTGAAAGACTCATATAATCTTATGGTCTTTGTCTCACTCAAAAAGAGATCCAAACATTCCACAAATAGGCAGGAGAGAGGTAGGAGAGTGTGAGGAGGGAGGTGAGCTAGGTAGGGTTTATTCTCACAATTGAAAAGTCATCTTGGAGAAAATACTTCTCTCTCAGTTCTACAAGGTGCAGTTAGTAACTAGGGTTCGCTTCTATCTTCTCACACTCATAATTATTCTACCATTTGATGAATTTTAAAAATCCTTGCAAGCATTAAAAGAATCCAACTTAGTATAATTATCTTTTACTGTAATATAAGAGATTATTTTGTAGCTTGTTTTGAACAGATAGTCTACTTTGGTGTATGGGGGCAGGGCGAAACTTTGTAATTCTTTTTCTTAAAAAAGAAACAGGGAAGCCGGGCATGGTGGTGCATGCCTGCAATCCCAGCAACTGGGGAATGAGGCAGGAGGATTACAAGTTCAAAGGCAGCCTTGGCAACTTAGTGAGACTTTGCCTCAAAATAAAATTAAAAAGGGCTCAGAGATTAAGTGACCCTGGGTTCAATGCCCACTACTTTAAAAAAAGAAGGAATGGGGAAAATGAATTCTTTTTTGCATAGAAAATATTTTAAATATTGGTCATTCTTTTTATTATTGAAAACAAAAAAAGGAAAAAGTTGCTATTTTGCTGGTTTTATAAAGCCATTTGTGAGTGGCTAGATCAATTCTATGGGATTTTTATCTCACTTATGATTTTCTCTATTTTCCAAATTTTCTACAGTGACTTTTTAAAATTTTTTTTTAGTTGTTGATAGACCTTTATTTTATTTATTTATATACGGTGCTGAGAATCGAGCCCTTCTCCAATTTGTCTTGTTGTTTATGCCCTTGTCACCTCGACTGGGCAGACTAAGTGCCTCACACATGCCAGGCAAGTGCACTATCACTGAGCCACAGCCCAAGCCCCCTACAGTGACATTTTTATTTTTACTTTTTTTTAAAGTTACACATGCCTATAATTTCAAGCAATAAAAGAACTGCTTCAAAGAACAGCAGCCCCCCAATTGCACAAACCCATTTTTCTAGAAGAGACAACTTTTAATTCTTCTGATTATTAGTATTTACCATGATATCTCCAAACATTCTTTTATCTGTTTGTTTACTTATTTATCTCTGCAGTGCTTGGAATTGAATCCAGGGGACCTATACCACTGAGCCATGCCCCCAGCCCTTTTTTACATTTGGGGGGTGTGTATTGGGAATTGAACCCAGGGGTACTCTACCACTGAGCTACATCCCCAGCCCTTTTATTTTCATTTCTCACTAGGTTTCTTATGACCTTGGTAAGTTGCTGAGGCTGGTCTTGAATTTGAAATCCTCTTGTCTCAGTCTTCCAAGTCACTGGGATTATAGGCATGTACCATCATGCTTGGCTACATTTTATTTTGAGATGGGCTAGTTAAGTTGCCAAGACTCAAACTGGCAATCCTCTTGCCTCAGCTTCCCCAATAGCTGGCATTACAGGCACATGCACTTGGCTTTCCAAATATTCCTGATTTTGTAGTTTCAGGGCCTATGATAGAAATTTCCCTCTATAGCAGAAGAGGTCAAATGCCATTGACCAACAAGCAATATCTTGTGTATTCTTTTTCTTTTCCTTTTATTTGGTGCCAGGAATTGAACTCAGGGGCGCTCAACCACTGAGCCACATCCTTAGCTCTATTTTGTGTTTAATTTAGAGACAGGGTCTCACTGAGTTGCTTAGCACCTCACTTTTGCTGAGGCTGGCTTTGAACTCACAATCCTCCTGCCTCAGCTTCCCGAGCAGCTGGGATTACAGGTGTGCATCACTGTGCCTGGCTTTGTGTATTCTTGATATGTAGAAGAATTATATTCTTAGCTTTACAATATGGGGAAAAAAAGGAATTTACACTGGCCACTTTGGAAATGTAGGTATCTCATCTGCATACTGTGTTATTCAAAGACCAGGAATTGAAGAGAGCTTTTGGCCTGACCATCCGTCTGGAACATTGCCTCGCATTCAATAAGTAGTTATAGAATGATTAAACACAGATGAACCCTCAAGTGACAAGATAAGTCTGAAACTTGGGTTCTTCATCTGTCAAATGAGGAGATGGAGCTGAGTTCTCTGTTTCTGCTATCATTTCCAATTGGCAAATAGGGAGACAGAGGTATGAGTACCTTCTTGAAGCCTTGCTTCTATAGCTCAGCTCCATAATCCTTTGACATTGCTGCCTACTAATTTCCTCCTTTCCCTCAAAGAGAACCATCCTAACCCATCCCAACCAGGGCAACGGGTAGGAGGCAGCATATCTATAGATGGTAAGGTGGCTTCAGAGAAAAAAAGCAATGGAACAAATTTTGTTCATTCATTTTCATTAGATCTGAAGTATAAGATTATTATTTTCACAGCTCCTGTGATTTCTCTCCTTTTCTCTCTTATTTTGGTACTAGGGATTGCATCCAGGGGCACTTTACCACTGAGCTACATCCCCAGCACTTTTTAATTTTTTTTTTTATTTTGAGTATGGTCTCACTAAGTTGCTTAAGGCCTCTTTATATTGGCCAGGCTGGCCTTGAACTCATGATTCTCCTGCCTCAGCCTCCTGAATCACTGGAATTACAGGCATGAACCATTGCATTTGGAATCTCTCCTTTTTCTTTCTTTTTAAATTGTTTTTGTCAGTGCTGGAAATTAAACCCAAGGCCTTATGCACACCAGGCAAGCATTTTACCACTGAGTTACATTACCAGTCCTCCGCGATCTTTTAATGAGCATTACCTGCTTAGTGTAGCTGGGGAAGAAAGAAGGGGTACTCAGGGAGGATCCCAAAGCAGATCCTTCAAACGAGTTAACTTCTCAGCAATATATAAAGTCCCTTGTTGGCTTGACAGTTGTTAACATTGTGATGAAAAGCTATTAGGTGAAGGAGAGGGAAAATCTAGACCTTAACAAAAGCAGCAGTTATCTAAAGAGTTTAGGCGATTTTAATATGCCCATAACATGTTCATTCTCTTACTAACCAGTGTCTTAGTCCATTTTCTGTTAGTATAAGAAAATACCTAAGGCTGGGTGTCACGCCCACAGCCCCAATTAGGCCAGGGCAGTAGGGGTAGGTGGTGGGAAAGTGAAAGAAAGTGCTTGAGGACACCATGGAAGACACGATTAATTGGGGAACGCTTATGAGAGATCAGTGACTGCTCCAAGAAGAGTTCAAGGGCAACCGGCTGAACAGACAGCCTCTCCATCATCATGGTGCTTAGCTAAGCAGCACCTTCCCTCCTTAATGGCATCCTGTCCAGTGGCAGTTGGCAGGATGAGTGACACCATCCTTTTCACACTGCCCTCAGTTCCACACCTGACCCCACTCAGAAAGGGGTTCTATGTTAGGCTGCAGAAGCAGTGACATCATTAGCATTGGCTTGCCTGTATGACCAGGATCCCAAGTCTTCGTGTACATGCAAGAAAGTAGCTTTCTACAGATAACAGTAACTTGCGCTCGTTTCCCAGTGTGAAAAGAGAAAACCAGTATCCTTCAAGATAATATGTATCTGTACTTTGCAGCTTAGGCTTATTTTCATTGTTCCCTTAACTTGGCTATATTATTAGGAATAGAAAGGAGGCATTCAGGGACATGGTGTTTTACTGTTCCCCTTTTCTTTAAGGATGATATACTGGGTAGTATATAAAGAAAAGAGATTAGAGGCTGTGGTTGTAGCTTAGTAGTAGAGTACTTGCTTAGCACACATAAGGCCCTGGGTTCAATCCCCAGCATGAAAGAAAGAAACAAAGAAAGAGGGAGAAAGGAAGACAGGAAGGAAGAAGAGAAAAGAGGTTTATTTAGCTCACTGTTCTGAAGATTCAAGAGCATGGTGTTAGCATCTGTTTGACCTTTGATAAGGGTCTTTTAGCCGCATCATTACCTGGCTGACAATATCATGGTGGGAACACGTGCGAGCAGGAGAGGTCATGTGGCAAGACAGGAAACCAGAGATTCAGGGGCCAGACTTGTTTTGTCTTTGTTTTGTCTTTCTTTTTAAAGATCTTTAATTTTTTATTGACATAAAATGTTTACATATTTGTGAGGTACCATGTGATGTTTCAATACATATATGCATTGTGTAGGCTTGCTCTTTTTATAACAACTTGCTCTTAAAGAAGCAAACTATATTAATCTCTTTTAAGGATTAGAAAAGATTATCTCTCTTGACCTTATCTCAGCCTTATCTCTTGACAGTTCCACCACCTCTCAACATCTGCCCACTGGAGACTAACCTTCTAGTACCTGAACCTTTGGGAGGGCATACACAAACCATACCCAAACCTTAGCACAGTGGTATGGGCCTACCCATCCCCCCATTAGGCATGCTTCCCCTCATGTTCTGAACTTACATATTCATCCTGCATAACCAGTTCATCACTGTTAACATTGTTAACAATGTTGCTGGGTTCAGCTAATATTATCTCACATTGTTTCCAAGCTATTGAGTACATCTGTTGAATTTGCATTTTTTCCATAGTTATTGTTGTGCTATTAAGTTGAATACACAATTCACAGAAATGGGTCAATGATTCACAAGTGGTTTATTGAAAATCAGTGATGACAAAAGGGATATACAAGCTCCAACTTAAAATAATGTCATAAATATAATCAAAAGGGCTCTAGTCTCACTTTTACTATGAATCTGTAAATGCTAGGACAAGTGAATTATGATTTCTGACAAGCATCTAAAAAAGAAAAGTTTCCATTGTAAGTATAATGAATAATATCTAAAAATCAGATTTTTATTAGATCTGTGATCTATTTAAAACTCCCCAGGACATGGTCTGTTATATAACGTTTTAAATAGTAGAACAAAGGCACTGAAACGTCTGTCATTTCAAATCAAACAGTATGACCTCTCTGGTATACTGTGTTTAGTCAAAACAAGCAGAAAACAATGCTTCTTATTATGCAAATTAAAAATTTATACCTAAAGATAGAGAAGAGACCAACCTAAAGTGGTATGATTCAAAATTGTTCTTATGGGAAACACACTTATAAATCACATTACTTCTGGAAGCTTGTAACAGCAAATTCAAAATTGATGATAGATATCATGTTCAAAGAAAAAGCAGAATTAGCTATTGGCAAAAATAATATGTGCTTCGTTGATATTTTGCTTTATAGTGAGGTGTACGACTCAGCACTTAACAAACATGTCACACATATATGAAGAGTAAGAGCTGGATGACAGCTTGTTCTGATTATAACTGAGAAATCACGCTATAGAAGAAGAGATGTTTTGTTCACTAGTAGTTATTTTAGGAGCTATGATGTAGCCTGGCCAAGTGAGAGGTGTTCCTGGGGCAATATGAGGATTAGTCTTTAGGTACAACTACCTTTATTTACAGAGCAGATTCAACTTGATGCCAATCCATACCCTGCTATATTCCCAGAAAACAATCCACAGGGAACTAACCAACATCCTGACTTTGATTGATTGTTGCAAGTGTTAACTCTGCAAATAATTAAATCAGGTGCTTTCTCAGCATCATGTGTGAAGAAATAAGCAGTGCAGTAGTCCCCCCTGACCCATGGGGGATATGTTCTAAGACTCCCAAGTGGATGTCTGAAACCATGAATAGTACCAAGCCTTATATATTGTTTTTTCCTGTGCAAACATATCTATGATAAAGTTTAACTTATAAATTAGGCACAGTAAGAAATTAATAATAATTATAAAATAGAGCAATTATAACAATATAGTGTAATAAAAGTTATATGAATGTGGTCTCTCTCAAAATATGGTCTCTCTCTCTCTCACACATCTTCTTGTGATGATGTGAGATGGCAAAATGATGAGATGAAGTGAGGTAAATGATATAGGCATTGTGATATAGCATAAAACTGCTATTGACCTTTGGACCATATATCAGAAGGAGGATCATCTACTTTGGGTGATGCTGATTTTCAGACCATGGGTAACTGAATTAGAGGAAAGTAAAACCACAGATGTGGGGGATTACTGTATATAGAAAGAAGTCTGCTTTTCCACACTAAAATATGTTCCCTAGAGAGAGGAAAGATGCCCAGAGTTTGGGAAATGAGGAATGAGATGCAAAAGAAATTCTTTGACACACCGATGTCAGTACAAACTATTTCAATGGCTTCAAATGTCTTGACTTCACATAGTATACATCAAATAATCAGGATCTTGAACAGACTGAACTTGTCACTTGAGTGTCAGGCTGTGTTTAATCATTCTACAACTACTTACTGAGGGCCAGATATGCAATGTGCCAAAGAAATGATCAGCCCAAAAACTTTCTTAAACTCCCAATCTTTTGAGTAACACAGTATGCAGATGAGGTACCTATATTTCCAAATTGCAAATTTTTCTGCATATCAGGAATATATAAATGACATGGCTTGGTGGTTGTGTTAGTCAGCTTTCATTGCTATAACAAAATACCTGACATAAACAACAGTCCATGGTTGGCTGGCTCTTTGGTTGCTAGGCCTGTGGTAAGGTGCTACATTATGGAAGATGGGCATGGCTAAATTAAGCTGCCAACCTCATGGCAGCCAGAAAACAGAAAGAGCAAAAGGTGCTGAAGATAAGATATAGTCCCAAGGGTATGCTCCAAAGGACTCACTCTCTTCAACTAGGTCCCATCTTCTAGAGTTTCCACCACCTCCCAATAGTTCATTCAGCTATGAATCTATCAATGGAGTAATCCACTGATGAGGTCAAAGCCCTCATGATCCAACCATTTCCTAAAAGCCCCACCTCTGAATATTGTTGCACTGTGCCTAAGCCTTCAACACATAGACTTTGGGGGACATTCCAGATCTAAACCATAACAGTGGTCAACAGTATGTACATAGTCATAATAATATAAATACCTGATTGACTTACCTAAAATTAAGATATAACTACTTGGGGTGAATGGTTGCAGTGAGGTGGGAGAGATGCCGCTGTAGAAGAGAGAATCTTTTACTATCAAGGGAAGTCCAGTCTCCAGATGACTGCAGCAGTATGAGGGAGCCAGGTCACACCAATAGGACTGGACAGCCAACCCACTGAGAAATATTGATCATCCCTGCCTTGATCCACTAAATTTTGGGGTGATTTGCTTCTCAGCAATAAATAACCAAAATAGAGTTAGTGACATACTGACAAGAACCAAGGCCACTTCGGAGAGCATAAACTCTGCATTCAGACAGATGTGGGTACAACCTAGTTCATTAATTCACTAGTTATATGAGCTTGAGTATGTTCCTGAAACTTTTCTGAGCCTCACTTTTTCCTTCCATAGAATGGAGAGAACCCTGACTATCTGATAGCATTGTTATGCCAATCAAAGGACCTTTCCAGTTTATAAGTGCTGTGCTAAGCACAATGCCCAGCAGATACTAAGCATCCAATTCACAACTTTTACAAAGCACATAAATAATACTCAATAAATACATGATGTCTATCATTACTTTGGAACTTTTACAACACTCTGCTTGCTTTTACCACTACTACAACTGTCAACATTATTTTGCCATTATTTATGCACAACATCTCTGCTACTGTATGGTTCTGAAATGTCCCCAAAGGCCCATGTGCTAAAGGCTTGGTTGCCAACCTATGGCTCTATTGAGAGGTGGTGGAACCTTTAAGAGGTAGGGCCTAGTAAGAGATAGTTAGGTCACTGAGGGAGTGTCCTTGAAGAGGATATTGGGTGCTGGGAGCCATTAGCCAAGTAGGTATGACAATTTCCTTGCCAGCGTACCCCATGTTGCTTAGTGGAAGGACTCGTGGAAATAGGACATTTTGCAGTGACATTGCATGTAGGTGACCTTGCTCAAGGACCAAGGCGGATCCGGGTTTAGGGCGTTCCCGGTTTAGGATGATCCGAGTTTAGGGCGTTCCCGGTTTAGGACTATCCGGGTTTAGGGTGGTTCCAGGTTTAAGATTATTCCTGCTGGGAATAGGGCATATCCTGCTGCCTGAGTTTCCCTTGAGTTCTCACGGGATTCAGACAGTATTTTTGGGGAGACAGAAGCCCAGTGGGGGTGGATTTGGGCAGAGAACGTGGATTTCCCCAGAATGTGATTGTAGACGGCTGGTGTGAGTTCGGGAATAAAGAGTTGCTGTTTGAATCTACAAGCTGTGTGGTGGCTCCTGATTTTGTGCCCAGCCAGACTGCGGCAATTGGGAACTCAGCCTCATTCTATCTCTTTCTTTGCTTTCTGGCCACTATGTAGTGAATAGGCTTCCTCCCCAAACGTGTTCCCACCATAATGTTCTGTGCTGCTGCCACAGGCCCAAAGGCAATGGTGTCAAGTGACATAAACGGAACCCTCTGAATCATGAGCCAAAATGACGTTTCCTCCACTTTTTTTTTTTTCCAGTAGTGGGGATTGAACCCAGGGGCACTTTGCCACTGAGAAACATCCCCAGCCATTTTTCTTTTTCTTTTCTTTCTTTTTTTTTTTTTTTTNNCAATTCTTTTCTTTCTTTCTTTCTTTTTTTTTTTTTTTTGTGGTACTGGGGATTGAATTCAAGGATGCTCTACTGAGCTACATCCTCAGCCCACCCCCACCTCCCCTTTCTTGAAATAGGGTCTTGCTAAGTTTCCCAGGTAGGCCTTGAACTTGCAGTCCTTCTATATCAGCCTCCTGAGTTGCTGGGATTACAGGCATGTGCTACATCTTTCCTAAATGGATTCTCTCAGGCATTTTGTCACAGGAAGGGAAAGCTAACCAAACCTCCATGCTAGATTATAAACTTCTTTAGGGAAAGGTGTGTCTCACTCATATGTATGTATGTCCCATTGTGTATTCCCTCAATATTTATGTAATAAGGGATTCCATGTTTGTAAAATAGGTCAGTGATCATAATGTTACAATCACTTCTGTGGGGAATGATTTCTACATTGTGAGCAAATATGAACAGTAGCCTTCCCTATAAGAAACATTATACAGGTTCTTGCTTCCTTTAGTATAGTATAAAATACTAGATTTAGTTAAGTAGATGTCCACTTAAACTAGTAGCTGGTCCAACCACCAGATTTCTTCTTTCATAAGAGAAATATTAATTTATTAAATAATCATTTCCCTTTTTAGGCAGTAAAATATTCTACTAATTCTACTATATTCTATAAAATATTCTATTTATATATTCTATTTATATATTCTATAAAATATTCTTCTGTATTCTACTAATTTATAATGCGGTATGATATTTTATATATTTCTATGTGTAATCCAATTTATGTAAGAAATATTTCAAACTTGCATAGATAAAAATTATTTCTATTTTCTCTAGAAAATTTTATTAACATGCTAATGAGATAAAATTGAAAAACAATAGAATTTCAAATCAGAACTGACATTGCATATCATGCTATTTTGCTTTTAATGCAACAAGATGTTTGGTGTTTTCAATAAATGCAGACTGCATAGTGACAACAGATGTAATAAATAGAAAATATAAAGATCCATTTTGTCACTGTTTCATTGTAAACAAATTAATATTGTATTTGTCTCCAAAGAAGGCAATAGTAACACTTTGCTTACTCAGATAAAGAACTGCATTTTTATCCAAAGGAAAAATGAAATTAAAACTCAAATACAACAAAACTCATATAAAACTGATTCTATGCTTGATGCCAATATATGTGTATATGTATATTTAGCTAGAACCACAACCCACAGAGCAGCTGCAAGATTTGGGAGTCAAGAGGCTGGAAGGAACTATAAAAACCCATCTAAAATAAAGGTTGCTTTATGGGGTCACCTACTGAAAAGTTACAAATTTAATAATATAGCAATGAAAAAAAATAGAGATGGCTCCTGCCCTGAGGGGATTAGAGTCTGAGGTATTAAAAAGCTATGTCAGAAAAATTAAACTAAACCTTCTACTGTTTAAAAGGTTACTTTCTAAATAGTAGATTAACAAATAAAAGCTCAGGTGTGTATATATGTATATATTTATTTCTTTGTAGACTGGGGATTGAACTGAAGCTCAGGATTGAACATGCTAGCAAATACTTTACCATTAAGCTACATCCCCAGCTCTTCCTCCCTCTGTCCCTCCGTCCCTCCCTCCCTTTCTTCTTCCTTCCTTCTTAGTACTAGAGATTTAACTCAGGGTTGCTTTACCACTGAACTACATTTCCAGCCCTTTATTTTTTGTTTGTTTTTGTTTTTTAAATTTTGAGACAAGGTCTCACTGAGTTGCTTAGGGCCTCCCTAAGTTGCTGAGGCTGATCTTGAATGTACAATCCTCCTTTCTCAGCCTCCTGAGCTGCTGGGATTACAGGTATGTGCCACTGCGCCTGGCCCTTTTTACTTTATTTTGAGACAGTCTTGCAAAGTTGCCCAGGCTGGTCTCAAACTTGTGATCCTCCTGCCTCAGCTTCCTGAGTACCTGGGATTATAGGCATGCCATTGTGCCCAGCTTGAGCCTAGAAGAATTTTAAGGAGCATGACAGAGAAAGCTTAAGTCATCTTGAACAGATTGTTACTTAGAAATCTAGACATTGAGGATGCTGCTTGTGACTGATCTAAGGGAAGTGAGGTGCTTTTTATTGGAAATTGGAGGAAGGGGGAATCCTTGTTATAGAGTGGCAGATGGGTTAGTCTCCTTCCTCCTACCCTGTGAAAGATATCTTGTAAGTGACAGACTTGGATACAGTCTTGTGCTGTATTTAACATTTTGGTCAATGAGTGGCCATGTATATGCTTATGGTCCTATAAGATTATAATGGAGCTGAACAATTCCTACTGCCTTGTGATGTCATTGCTGTCCTAATGTCACAGTACAAATGGCATTTGTGTCTGTGGTGATACTAGTATAAACAAATCTATGCCACCAGTTGTATAAAACTAGCATATGCAATGATGTACCATAAACAATAATTAATAATGATAATAAACAACTGAAAATTACTGGTGTATATTTTTACTACACTATACTTTTATCATTATTTTAGGTACCCCTTTTCTACTTACGAGAAATGTTTGTGGTAAACTAGTGTGCTGGTTTACACTGGCAGTAGACTCATACACCTCGTGTTTACCATGTCTTTTGATTGCATCATTTTCTCTTGTGCTTGATTTAATCTCATGGATTTTTTTGTTGTTGTTGTTGTTTATTATAGTGCTTGTAAGTGTACAAAATCCACTGCTACTGATGCCAGAGGACAGTCGAAGCCAGGCAAGGGGGCACATATCTGAAATTCCAGCTTCTTGGGAGGATGAGGCAGGGAAGATGGCAAGTTTGAGGTGAGCCTGGGCAACTTAGCGAGACTGTCTCAAAATAAAATTAAAGAAAAAAAAAAACAAGGGATGGAGGTACACCTCAGTGGTAGAACATCCCAGGGCTTAATCACCTATACCGAAAAATAAGAGAGGTGGGGGGAGAAGACATGCATGTTGAGTGAGTGACATGGAAATGAAGTGATTAAATATTACAAAGGTAGAAATCCATGATGTCCTTTTCCACCATCTTTTTCTTTTCTTTTTTTAAATTTGTGGTGCTGGGGATTGAATTCAGGGCCTTGTACATGCAAGGCAGGCATTCTACCAACTGAGGTATACCCCCAACTGCTTTTCCACTATCTTGAAGAACAAGGAAAAATTGATGGAAGCTGATAAAGGAGTTGCTTCATTGAAAGAAATGAGACTCACAAAGATTCAAGAGGAGTCTATATCAGATATGGAGAAACTTCTGATGACCTCGATTGAAGATGAAAGAATTATACCCCTCAGCGCCACAATGATCATGGCCAAAGTAAAATGTTGGCTAGAAATGTTCAATGAAAAGGCTGGACTTAACTACAATGTTGAATTTACTGCTAGCTCTGCATGGCTTACATAATTTAAGAATCTTTATTCGTTACACCATGTGAGAGTGAGTGTTGATCATGAGTTCTGACACGAAAGCAGCTGCAAAATTCCTGGAAATTTTAGATAAACTGATTATGGAGGGAAATTTTTTGGTACTGGGATTGATCCCAGGGATACTCTACCACTGAGCTACACTTCCTACCCTTCTTGTTTTATATTTTGAGACAGGGTCATTCTAAATTGCCCAGGATGGTCTTGAACTTGCAATTCTCCTGCCTCAGCCTTCCAAATTGCTGGGGTTGCAGGTGTGTGTTACCACTCGCAGCATAAATCTTTAATATGGATGGAAACTCCCTATTCTGGAAAAGGATGACTTTAAGGCCTTTCTTCAACAAGGAGGCCAAGTTAATGCCAGGCTTCAAAGACAAGATAACAATCTTGCTTGAAACCCTTTGTGATCTGGTATAGTGAGAACTCCAGGGTCTTCAAGCACATCAATAAGCACACAGTGTACTATAGGGACAATCAGGTCATGGATGACTCTGGACCTCTTCCAAAATGCCTCCTGAATTGCTGTGCCAGTGAAATGGAGAAGTACTGCTTGGAGAACAACATACCTTTCAAGATTTTACTTACTGTTTATAATCCTCCTGCACACCAATTTTTTGTGCATGTGTGCATGCCAATTTTTTGTGCCAATTTTTTGATTGGGCATCAAATCCAGGACCTCATACATGCTAGGCAAGCACTGTTGTACACTGAACTACATCCCCAGCCCTTTTTAAAATTTTTATTTTGAGACAGGGTCTTGCTAAGTTACCCAGGTTGACCTTGAACTTTTGATACTTCTCCTCAACTTCTAGAGTAGCTGAGATAGTGAGTGCCACCACTGTTATCTAGCCATATCCTCCTTTTATTGGTGGTCTTCACCCAAAATGTAGTGTTTCTCCTTTCAAACACCACCTTTTTGTTCCAACCAATGCATAAAAGAACTACAGAAGCTTTCAAAGTCTACTCTCTGAGGAGGATCTTTGGCCAAGCTATTGCTGAAACTGAGGACCATACTGAGAAGACACTGATGGAATTCTGGAAGGATTACATCTATGACTGTATCAAGCACCTTGGTTGGGCTTGGAGTGATATCAGCAAGGAATGTATGAATGGAATGTGGACAAAGACAGGAGGTAAGTCTATTACTTCAAATAATTTTCCAAGAATGAAGAGATTGCAAAGATCTAGAAGGTAGGCTGCACATAGAGATCAATGGTAGAGCACTTGCCTAGCATAGGCAAGGTCCTGAGTTGGATCCCCATAACAGAGAAAAATACAAAAAGGTTACATTGAGAAGATCCTACATGTGGTTTCTGGGAAATTGGCTAATGAGGAGTTGCTGGAACTGAAACAAGAACGTAGCTGAAGAAGAGGCAAGAGAAAGGAAACTGCAGAAGAAAAAGGAGACTAACCAAGAAAATTCACACTGAAGGGTTCAGCACAAGCTACTGTAGACCTAAGAAGCTCCTTACAAAGCTTGAAAACATGGGCCAGGCATGGTTGCACACACCTGTAATCCCAGATCCTTGGGAGGCTGAAGCAGGAGGATCACAAGTTCAAGGCTAGTCAGTGAGATCCTGTCTTAAAATAAAATTTTAAAAAAGACTGGGAATGTAGCTCAGTGGTAGAGCACTTGCCAAGCATGTACAAGGCCTTGGATTCAATCCCCAGTTTAAGAAAACATAAACTTGAAAACATGGACTCCAACATTAAAAGGCTTTCATTAATAGAGAGGAACACTCATGATGCATTATCTGCTTACAAGCAAATCTATGATGGTAAAAAAAAAAAAAAGAGAAGTAAAACACCATGGATGTACTTCTGAATAGAGAAGAGTCTCAGGCAGTGGGCACAGTAGTACATGTCTATAATCCCAGCTACTCAGGAGACTGAGATAGGAGGATCACAAGGGTAGCCTCAGCAACTTAGCAAGATCCTGTCTCAAAATAAAAAAGGGCTAGGGATGAAACTCAGTGATAGAGCATCCTGGGTTCAATCCCCAGTGCCATCCAGAAAAAAAAAAAAAAAGGATCTCAGGCAGATCTTTCAGGAGATATTCCAGAAGAAAGTGTTATTATCATAGAAAATGACAATACGAAATGACAGCTCCATGGGTGTTATTACCCTGAAGAACCTCCAGTGGAACAAGATGTGGAGGTGGAAGATAGTGATATTCATGATCCTAATCCTGAGAAGGCCTAAGCTAATGTGTGTGTGTGTGTCTTTGCTTTAAAATTTAAAAGTTTAAGAAATAAAAAAAATTAATATAAAAAAGGCTATAGAGTCTATATATAAAGACAAAAATATTTCTGGATAGCTGTAAAATTTAAGCTAACTTTAAGCTAAATTATTAAGAGTTAAGGAATTTAAAAGTCCATAATGTAAAGATGTTACAGTAAAATAGGGCTAATCTGTTATCAAAGAAAAATTATTAAAAATAAATCTATAGGGCTGGGTTGTGACTCAGTGGTAGAGTGCTTGCCTAGAAAAAGCCCTGGGTTCGATCCTCAGCACCACATACAAATAAGTAAATAAAATCAATGTATTGTGTCCAGCTACAACTAAAAAATAAAATTAAAAAAAAGTTAAAAAAGAAATCTATAAACATTTATGTGGCCATGTCCCTGGAGTATGCTATTTTTAAGTCCTTTGAGTAGACCAAGGAGAGGGTTAAATGGTGGTTCCATTCCCAGTTTTCCAAGGAATCTCCATTCTGCTTTCCATATTGGCTGCACCAATTTGCAGTCCACCAGCATTCTGCTGTCATTTATTTTTTAAAAAATCAATTTAAAAATTAAAGAAATTAAAATACATAATAAATCAATAAATCTAGTGTTGCCTCAGTGTACAGTGTACAATAGTGTACAGTCAGGTCTTGGGCCTATACATTCACTCAGCCCTCCTTCAATGAGCTATGTCCAGTCCTGCTAATTCCATTCATAGTGATACCATCTTTGTCTTTTATATCATATTTGTACTGTACCTTTTCTAGGTTTAGATACAGAAATACTTACCATTGTGTTACAATTGAGTACAGTATTCACTACAGTAATTTGCTATATCGGTTTAATAGCCTACAAGCAACAGACTGTACTATATAGCCTGAGTATAGTGAGCTTACCATCTAGGTTTGTGCAAGAATACTTATGAAGTCCACATATGCCTAACAATGTATTTCTCCGAACATACCCTTGTTGTTAAGCAGCACATGATTATATAGCCAAGGAGATTTCCAAGCTAAATGTTAAAGGTACCACCTGTTTACCTGCTGCTTAAAGTAAAATGTAAGAGGAAAGAGAAAAACTGCTAAACAAAGAGGAATTAGGGAAATTCAACCTATGCACTTGGCAAAAGTTTTTAAAATTTAAAATGTGGTTTAGAGAAAAAGTTGAGGGTCTTCCTGTAAGATCTTTTGCTAAAACCTCAGAAACAACAAAGGACTGGAGTATCATAGTAGGGGTTCTTTCAAGACATTAAGGGTGTGCCTCACAGATCCTCTAAATTAAACCAGAGGGCCTCTAGGAAACCTAAAGGTGTTGTCCCTCAGTTATCTGAGCAGGATCCCAAGATATACAAGGGATCACAGAAGGTGAAGTAAAATCTATGGTTGCAGCTTTTATCTAAGGGAATGAACCCCATTCAAATCAACCAGAAACTCAAAACCTTCTTGAGAAAATTATTTCAGCAGAAACACTGCCAACTTAGACTAAAAGGGACAGAGAGTACAGAATGAAGGGAGCCTGTTGGATGCCCAAAATTCTACTGGCAAGAAGTGTGCTGATAAAACTACTCAGCTGAAAACACATGCTACCTTTCCTGAAAAAGGAAGGATGACTCAGAGGATGCAAACAAGGACCTTCAGGGTGGAAACAAGAGCCTCAGAGAATAAATGATTCCCAGAACTTCAAACCTAATCAAGGAAATACAAACATTTGCCCAGGTACCTGACCCACAGAAACTATGAGATAATAAATGTATATGGTTTTAAGTCACTTGGTTTTGTGGTAATGATGTTATATAGCAATAAATAACATACCAGTCTTATCCTATTTCTTCCCATCCCAAGACCAAGTACTATCATAAATTTGGTATATGTCTTTGCTCCCATGTTTAAATAGCTTTCCTACATATTTACCAATACATACTGAATGTTATTTTTATGAGTTTTTAGATTTACATAAATGCTATCACACTATACATATTGTACAACTGGCATTTTTCTCTCAGTATACTATTCTGAGAAACATCCAGATGCTCCATTGAACAAGTATACAGTATTTGTTTATCCACTCCTTTACTGAAGGACATTTAGTAGGTGTATGTACAGCAGTCCTTCCTGATTCAGTTTTACCTTCCAGGTTTTAATTACCTGGGGTCAATTGTGGTCCAACAATATTAAATGAAAAATTCCATGAATAAACAATTCATACGTTTTAAATTATGCACCATTCTGAGTAGCATGATGAAATCTCATGCTGTCTCACTCTATCCTGCCCAGGACATGAACCATCCCTTTGTCCTGCATATTCCCACTGTATATAGCCACCGTGGTTATAAGAAAAACTGTTGTGGCTATGGGTGTGGCTTTTATCTAAGGGTAAGCCTATTTGTCATTCCTCCAAGTTTCCTTGTGCTCCTTATATTCAAGTAGCCTTTTTTTCATTTAATAATGGTCCCATAGTGCAGGAGTAGTGATGCTGGCATTTCAGATATGCCAAAAAGGAGCCATAAACTACTTCTTTTAAGTAAAAAGGTAAAAGTTCTTGACTTAATAAGGAAAGAAAATCATATGCTCAGTTTGCTAAGATCTGCAGTAAGTTATTGTTAATATCTTACCATGTAAAATTTATAAACTAAGTTTTATCATAGGTACGTACACATAGGACAAAACCAGAATATATAAGGCCTGGTACTATCTGTGGTTTGAGGCATCCACTGAGGGTTTTAGAAAATATCCTCTATGGATAAGGGGGAATTATTGTATCTCTTCTTAACTCTACATTTGATGACACCAGTGGCTAGAAACTAACCACAGTGGGAGTCTTTATGCCATTGAGATTGGCAAATGTTAGAAAATACAGTTTTCTATCTCCCCGGAGAGCTAGTGGTTATATCTTTATCAACATGTCACTGCATATCATGGTGTTTGTGTGAAGAGTTCCTCTAGGTTATAGTCATAGAAGTAGAATTTTTAATTGTAGGGTATAGTGTTAGTCAGCTTTCCATTACTATAATAAAATGACTGAGATAATCAATTTATAAGAAAGGTTTATTTTGGTTCACAGTGTTGGAGGTTTTTAGTCCATGGTTGGTAGATGCATTGCTTTTGGACCTTTCACAAGTCAACACACCACGGTGGGAAGCACAAGTGGAGCAAAGGTCTTCATCTTATGGTGGCCAGGACAAAAGAGAGGAAGTGTCAGGCATGGTAGTGCATGCCTGTAATCTCAGCTACTTGGGAGGTTGAGGCAGGAGGATCACAAGTTCCAGGCCAGCTTAGGCAACTCAGGGTGACCCTATTTCAAAATAAAAAGGGCTTGGAATATCTCAGTAGAAGAATGATCTTGGGTTCAATCCCTAGTCCTGAAAAAAATAGAGGGGAAAAAATAAAGAAAGAAAGTGAAAGAGACCAGGATCCTGTAACCCCTTTCAAGGGCACACTCCCAGTGACCTAAGACCTCCCATTATGCCCCACCTCTTGAAGTTCCCACCACCTCCCAATAGAGCACCATACTGGAGAACAAGACTTTAATACATGGGCCTTTGTGGGACATTCCAGATCCAAACTACAGCAGGTATTAATGTTTTAATTTTACTGTATGTTGTCAAATTGTCCTGGAAAGTATTTTTACCATTTTATATTCCTATTCCCAGTTGTGAAAGTTCATTTTTTCCAAAGTCTCACCAATGCCTGGTATTTATTTTTGTTAGACTGGAGATCTGAAATGGTAACACTGTTTGGGTTTTGTTAGTAACAGTCTTATTGGGACATAATTGACATATAATAGGATGCACATATTTGAAGTATATAAAGTAAGTTTTAGCATGTGCACCCATGAAACCATCACCATTATTAGGACAACCCTATTTGTCATTACTGCAAGTTTCCTTGTGTCCCTATGTAGTCTCTGTCTTAGTCCGTTGGGCTGCTATAATAAAAATATTGTAAATTAGGCAGCTTAGAAACAACACAATTTTATTTCTCACAGTTCTGAAGGCTGAGAAGTCTAAGATCAAGACACTGGCAACCTGTGTATGATGAGGGCCCATTCCTCCTAGAAGGTACCTTCTAATTTTGGTTGAACATAGTCAAAGGGATTAATTCATTCTGGGTTTATTTGGGATAGTTGTATCATGCTGGTGGAATTATGTCATTATTATCTTTATTTGATTTAATGAGATGCATATTGGAACTAAGTTGACAAGAGGTACACTTTTTTAAAATTTAAAAAATTTTTTTTTAGTTGTTGATAGTCCTTTATTTATTTTACGTGGTGCTGAGAATCGAACCCAGTGCCTCACACATGCCAGGCAAGTGCACTACCGCTGAGCCCCAGTCCCAGCCCAAGAGGTAGACTTTCGATGGTTACACTTTTGTTTTATTTGTTGGATTTTTGCAGTGCTGGATATCAAACCCAGAGACTCAGGCATGCTAGGCAAGCCCTCTACCGATGAGCTACGTCCCCAGCCTGATGGTCAGTTTTTAGGTTAAGGGATACCGGGAGCTACTAAAGCACTATTTCTGGGTGTTTCTGTGAGGGTGCTTTTGGAGAAATTGACATTTGAATCAGTGGACCAAATAAGGAAGATTCATTTTCACCAACATGGGTGGACATCTTACAATCCATTGAGGGCCTGAATAGAACAAAAAGACATAGGAAAGGTAAATTCACTTTCTTCTGGGTCTAGGACATGTATCTTCTTCTGCCCTTACACATCAGAGCATCTGGTTCTCAGGCCTTCAAACTTTGGGTCTTTTCCCAGTGGCCTCCCAAACTCTCAAGCCTTTGGTCTTGAACTGAGAGTTACATAATTGCATCCCCTGCTTCTCAGGCCAGGGTTCAATGCTGAATTAATTTTTCTGGGTCTCTATCTTGCAGATCTGCAATACTGTGGTTCTTGTAGGCCTCCATAATCACATGAGCCAGTTTTCATAATGAATTCTGTTTATATATCTATATATGTATCTCATTGGTTCTATTTTTCTGGAGAACCCTGACTAACACATCCTTCTACCTTGTCCCAGGTTCCACTGATTTGCTTACTTTGATACAAATTCATTTACGTTTCCTGGAATTTATGTAATTATATAACATGTACTTTCTACTTTCTTTCATTCAGTATAATTATTATGAAGTTCATTCACGCTATTGCTTCTAGTTTTTATTGCTTACTAGTATTCCACTGAATGGATATACTACAATTTACTCATTCACATATTCATGAATATTTGGGTTGTTCCAGCTTTTGTCTATGACAAAGCTGCTACATACAAGTCTTTGTGTGAATATAAGCTTTCATCTCTCTTGGGCAAATATTTGAGAATCGTATTACTGGATCACGTGGTAAAACACTGCCAAACTGTTGTAATTCAACAGTGGTCGTACAGTTCAACATTCCTACCAGCAGTATATGAGAATTCACATTGCTGCACAACCTTGTTGGTACTTAAATGGTCACATTTTTTTTTTTTTACATTTTAGACATTATATTATGTATACACTGAAAACCCATTGTGGTTTAGTTTGCATTTTCCTAATAACTAATGATGCTTATCATCTTTTGAAAAACTTATTTGCCACCAGAATTTTTTGAGGGGGGTTAAGTATATATATGTTCAAGCCTTTTGCTTATTCTTACATTGGGTGGTTTATTTCCTTACTATTGAGTTTGAGAGTTCTTCATATACTGTCCTTATAAGATATGTGGTTTCCAAATATTTTATCTGAGTCTATGGCTTGTCTTTTCATTTTTTTAACAGTATCTTTTAAAAAAAATATTTATTTTTTTTTAGTTGTAGTTGGACACAATACTTTAATCTTATGTATTTTCATGTGGTGCTGAGGATTGAACCCAGGGGCCTCACACATGCTAGGCAAGCGCTCTACCACTAAGTCACAACCCCAACCCCTCAACAGTGTCTTTTGAAGAACAGAAAATTTTTAATTCTGATTATTAACACATATCAATGAGGGGGTATGACTGTGTATTAGGTATTGTATAAAAAATATTGCCATAGCCAGATTGCTGCACACCTGTAATCCCAGCAACTCAGGAGGCCAAGACACAAGGATTGTGAACTTCAAAGCCAGCCTCAGCAACCTAGCAAGACATAGCCTCAAGATTAAAAATAAAAAAGGGCTAGAGATATAGCTCAGTGGTAAAATGCCTCTGGGTTCAAGCCCTGGTACTGAAAAGAAAAAAAAAAACCTTGCTCTAACTCAAGATCACAAATATTTTCTCCTATTTATCTGCTGGTGAAGGGAGATATATTAGATAGAAGACAGCAGAGGAATACCTTTTTATTATAATTACTCACTCATATTAATTGTATAAGTTAATGGGTTTCAATGTGACATTTCCACACATGTATATATGAGGAATATCTTTAAAGTACTGGAATTCCATATCTAGTGAAAATATCTTTCAAAACTCAGGCAAAATAAAAGATTTTTTTTGACATACAAAACCTGAAAGAATTTATTACCAGCAAATCTGCACTATAAGAAATGTTGAAGTCCTCCAGGCAGAAGGAAAATGATACCAGATGAAAATATGGATGTATTCAAAGGAATGAAGAATGATAAATGATATATATATATATTATATAATGATGGACACATATTAGTTTGCTATTGCTGCTATTAAAAAATAACCATAAATGTAGATGATTAAAACAACACAAATTTATTATTTTACAGTTCTGTATATTGAAAGTCTGACACAGTCTCACTAATCTAAAATCAAGGTACTGGCAGGACGCTGTTGTTTTCTGGAGGTACTAGGGAAGAATCCATTTCCTTGCTCACCATCTCTTAGGGTTCTCTGGTTCTTACACATGACCTCCTATCTCTGAGAATTCTTTCCCTATGACTCACTCTTATAGTCCCCTCTTCCACATTTTTTTTCAATACTGAGATTGAACTCAGGGGTGCTCTACCCCTGAGCTACATTCCAGCCCTTTTTAAAATTTTTTAAATTTTGAGATAGAGTCCTGCTAAATTGCCCAGGCTGGCCTTAGAAATTTTGATCCTTCTGCCTCAGCCTCCCAAGTAGATGGGATTACAGGCACATACCACCATCCTGGCTCCCCTCTTCCACTTTTAAGACTCTGCTTATCACAGTGGTAAATATGAAAGACTTTAAAATTATTATTTATATACCCTTGAAAGATAATTGACTGTTTAAGGCAAAAATAAAAACAATATGCTGTGGAGTTTATAAGATAAAATTTATGACAATGATAGCACAAAGTCCTGACAGGAGAAATAGAAGTGTAAAAATAAAGTTCTAGTATTAAATACAATATTTAACATTAAACACAATATTGAAGGTTGTTAGTTTTTTTGTTACTGTGACAAATACCTGACATTATCCACTTATAAAGAGAAAAGCCTTAATTTGGTTCACAGTTTTGGAGATTTCAGTTCATGATCAGTTGGCCCTACTGCTACACAACATGGTGGTAGGGTATGGTGGAGCAAAGCTGTTCACTTTAGAGTTGGGAGTATAGCTCAGTGGTAGAGCAATTTTCTAGCATGTTCAAGGTTCTGGGTTTGATCTTGAGCATAATTGCGGGCAGGGAATATTCACCTCATGGACAGGATGTGGGGGAACAAAAAAAAAAAAAAAGAAAAGAAGAGACTATGGTACCAAAATCCCCTTCAAGGGCATGCCACCAACCACCTAAAACCTTCTACTAGGTTCCATCTCTTCAAGTTTCCACCACCTTCTAATAGTACTACAGGCTAGGGTTCAAGTCTTTATCACATGGACCTTTGGGAGACATTCCAGATCCAAACTATAGCAAGGGTAGACTTGCTATAGTTAAAGATGTTTAGCTATTAATATCATTACTGCCACCACTGCCCCAAAAAATAAAAGAAAAAGAAAAAATATGTATATCCTTTTCCACATTTCCCATGTATGTATAAATGAAAACTTCTTTGGTGTTCTATTGATGAAAGAAATGTATGAGGTCAAAGAGCATGTACTTATTCAACTTCACTAGAAATTGCCAAACTGACCATATTCATTTACATTTTTACTAGCAGTGAATAATTCCCATTTTATCATAATTGCACTTGGTATTGCTGCATTGTTCGACTTTTGTCAACCATATGGGGTATGAAAATGATATTTTATTTTACATTTTGAGCATTTTTTCATATCCTTTCACATGTTCATTGGTCATCCAGGTTTCCCCATCTGTGAAAGGCCTATTACCCCTTTTTTGGTTTTTTGCCCCTGGGATTTATAGGAAGTCTTTATGTATCTGTGTAAAAATCTTCAATCAGTTATATAGATTATGAGTATATTTTTCTTAGTCTCTGACTTGTTTTTCCACTTTGCTTATGGGTTGTTTTTTTTTTTTATAGATTTGATTTTTTTTTTATTGGGTATTTTTTGGTGCCAGGGATTGAACTCAGGGCCTTGTACATGCTGAACATGTACTATACCAGTTACACCTCCAGCCCCTTTTAAAATTTTTAATTCAATCAAATGTATTGATCATTTATTTGGTGATTTTTATTTTTTATGTCTTGCTGAAGAAACCTTAAATTTTCTTTCAGAAGTTTAACAAGTTTTCTTCTCACACTTAACCTTTCAATTCACTTGGAATCTGTTTCAATTTAAGGATCAAATTGTTTCTCCATTTTCCTCAGTTGCTCTAGTATGAGGCCTCCTTTCCCTGTCTATGCCATGTCTGCTACATATCAAATTTCCATAATTGTCTGGGTCTGTTTCTGAATTTTTCATTATATTCTCTCAATCTATTAGATAATCTGTGAACTATTACACAGTGGTTTATTTCATTGTAGTTCTGCAGTAAGTCTTAATGACAGAGCAGATCTCACCTCCTTGTTCTGCTTTAGGAGATTCTTGACTGCTCTACAGAATTTCTTCATGTGGTAGAAAGGTTGATTTTACCATTGTGAGTAAGATTAGGACTAGCTTGCTCAAAGGCATCAATTAGTTCCCACCACACGTGAGAAAAAAGTCTAAATTCCTTCCCCTGGCCTGCAAAGTCCTCTGTGAGTTATACCTCATATCTTCCATCTTATAACTTCTAACCTTTCATCTCAGTTTAGAATTTGGTTGTCAAATTCCAAGAAAACTATGTTTAGTTTTTGTTTGGAATTGCATTCCCCTTATAGATTTCATGTATTCTCTGATGCCAAAAATCATAAGGCACATCATTACTACATGTGCTACCATGAAAGAAAAATTGATGCCCATTACATTGTGACATAGCACTTTATCACTTTCTTTTTTTTTTAATCTTTATTAATTTATGTGGTGCTGAGGCTCAAACCCAGGGCTTCATGTGTGTGAGACAAGCGCTCTACCACTGAGCCACAAACCCAGCCCACATTTTTTATTTTATATTTATTTGAAGGCTCCTTTAAAATTATTTAGTTGCACACTTTTATCATATATTTTTCTTGTGTGTCCATAATAAATGAAAACAGAATTGAAGTAAATTGGTTAAGATACCCCTAAAACTTCTTGACATTTTGAGTCTGACTTCTTTGAATCACTGTAAAACTTCAATATCCCTGCTTTTCCAAACAACAATAGCCTCTGTGCCATCAAGGACGTTGGTAACACAGCATTTATTATAAAAACAGCCTAACCACTGCTATCTCCAAAATGTTCTTCTTAGCCACAGTACTAAAAATTAATTCAGCTTCACCTAACTGTGGGTATCTCCTGGCTTAGGCCCTATGAAGCTCATGATTATTCTTTGCAAGAAAATATGCAATTTCAGTCACTGTTCTAATAACAGGGATTTGCTTCCTTGCTATCAATTTTATGCCTGCTGCTCTGTTTCTGTGCTCTTTTCATTTTAGTGCTAAATCATGGTATTATCATTTTAAGATATTTTCAACAGCCATTAAACAGACAGTCCAAAAATGAATGTAACTCAATTGAAGTGACAAGAATATGAACAATTATGACCAAAAGTTTACCCAGACTCAGGCAATGACAGCCACATCATCTACCCTGGGGGCAAAGATGTAAAAAACCATTGGTTGTAAAGCATAGCCCATTTTTAGAGCTGGTTTTAAAAATGTTTATAATTGTAGCACAACTGTCTTTTAAAAATGGATTTACATAATTCTTGGATATCATAAATGGAGATAATGTGTTTTTCCTTTAAATAATTTTTGTATTTTTCTTATAATTTTTGCTATTATAAATGCTATATTTTATACAACAGTATTTTATAACTGATTATTGAGTTTATGAATATAATTTTGGGGGCTGAGGTTGTGGCTCAGTGGTAGAGTGCTTGCCTAACACACATGAGGCACTGGGTTTGCTCCCCAGTACCATGTTAAAAAACAACAACAAACAAAAAAAAAACTATGGGGCTGGGGTTGCGGCTCAACAGCAAAGCACTCGTCTAGCACATGCAAGGGGCTGGATTCAGCTCCACATAAAAATAAACAAATAAAATAAAGGTATTGTGTCCAACTATAACTAAAAAAAATTTAAAAACTAAATGAATAAAATAAAGGTATTGTGTCCATCTACAACTAAAAATATTTTTTAAAAAGATTATTTTTGTTTTATAGATTTTTGTATTTAGCAACCCTACTAAATTAATCCTATAAATTTCTTTAGATTTCCTATGTAGACAAATCATGTTATCTACAAATAACAGGACCATGTCTCTTCCCTGGCAATCTATGCTTCCTAATTACTTTTTCTTTCTTGTTTCATTATCTAGGACAACTAATACAATTTGTAATAGATGTGGTTATAATGGGCATATCTGTCTTGTTTAAAAAGTTAATGCTTCTTGAATTTCACTATCAAACTGGAAGTTTGCTTTAGGGTTTTTTTGGACTCCATTTCCCAGTTAAGGCCATTTCCTTATATTCCTATACTTTGCTGTAAGTTTTAAACCTGAATCAGTGTTGAATTTTAATCATGTCTTACTACTAACATGACCATATGGTTCTTCTAATCTGTTAATGTGGTAAATTCAGTTCATAGAATTTTCTGATTTTAAACAACCCTTGAATTCCTGGAATAAACCCTACCTAGTCATATTATATTACTTCTTTATTCAGGATTGCATTTAAGTTGCTATTATTTTATTTAGGAATTTTGGAATGCATAATTAGATGTAAGTTTAGCCTATAATTTTTCTTGTACCTCATACAATCAAAGAAGTAGGTCTCTCTTTTTCCATTCTCTGGTACTGCTTGCATAAATGAAGCTTGGGGATTTTACAAAACTCACTTGCAAAATTATCTTAACCTGGGACTTTGGTGATGTTACCAATTAAATTTCTATTCATACTTAGTAGTCTGCTCACATTTTCTACTTCTTGAAAGAACTTTGGAGATCACAAACACACACATACATATATGTATATATACACACACATATATATTTTACTTACCCATTTTATATGTTCTTTAATTTATTAAGACAACTTCATTGTTATTTTATCACTTCTAAAGTTCTATAGTAGTTCAGTAATAATTGCTTTTTTTTAAAGGAATAACCCTAGGCTTATTTTTTTTTTGAGAGAGAGAGAATTTTTAATATTTATTTTTTAGTTTTTGGCGGACACAACATCTTTGTATGTGGTGCTGAGGATCGAACCCGGGCCGCATGCATGCCAGGCGAATGCGATACCGCTTGAGCCACATCCCCAGCCCGTAATAATTGCTTTTTGTTCCAAATTTCCTTTCACTCATTTAGTTGTTTGATCAGTCTTGCTAGAATATTTGTTAATTTGCAAAGAAAATTTCCCATAAGCATTTTATATTAAAAATAGTGTCTCTTTATTCGTAGGAATTTAATTTGTTATTTTCAGTAACTTTATTAATGTTTTCTAATTTAAAAAGTAATATCGGCTCAATATTTTAAGATTTCAAAGGTAACTAATGTTTTGAATGTAGCAAGTGACCTATTTGCTTATTTATTATTAGCTTTAAAAATATTATCTTACAGTACATTATTGTATTACAATTTGCTATTATGTTGTATGGTAGTTCCTTTTTCAGATAAAGATATTTTACTTAGAACCAGGAAATTATTAACCTTAATGATAGTAATTTAAATCTAACAAAATAAATGAATTTGTTAACTGTTATTTGAGCTACAGACATTAACCTCTGATTTGCCCTATACATTATATTCAGGATGAATCTTGCTACGTGGGTAAACATTTAACTCTGCTGTTTTAACTTGCAATCATGTATATTAAGAGACTTTTTCATCTTTCTTTTTTTCTTAAATTGGCTTAATAACAGCTCACATTTCACCCTTAAATATATTGGTTTTGAATTTAATCAATTTTATTTTTTAATGCAACTACTTTGTTTCATTTTCAAAATATTTGGATTTCTCTTTTCTGGTTTCAGAGTCTCAATACACACTATGCGGACATCTGTCCTAGCTCCTCCAAAGCAAGAGACTCAGGTCTTCTTGTTGATGACTCTCCAGCCTCTGGCACAATTCCTGGGCCATGAAAGACAAATACATTATTAATACCCATCATTTATTGAGCACTTGCTGTATTCTAGACTTTGTGCTAAGTTTTTGCATACATTATCAAAATTTATTTTGTTTTATTTGAGATATGGTCTTGCTATATTGCCCAGGCTGGTCTCAAACTCTTGGGCTCAAATGATCCACCACCTCAACCTCCCAAATGCTGGGACTACAGACATGTCACTGCATCCAGATTTCAAAATTTGTTGAAAAAATAATAATTTCTTTAAAAAAAAAAAAACAGGCTGTCGTTGGGCATAGTAGTGCCCATCAGCAATCCCAGCAACTCAGGAGGCTAAGGCATAAGTCCAAAGCCAGCTTCAGCAACTTACTAAAACCTTTCTCAAAAGAAAAAAATACAAAGGACTAGAGATATACCTCAGTGATAAAGCACCCCTGCGTTCAATCCCCACTACAAATACAAAGGACTAGAGATATACCTCAGTGGCAAAGCACCCCTGCATTCAATCCTCACTACCAAATAAATAAATAAAATCAGGCTCTCTTAAAACTAAAACTAGATTGGTAGTTGCTGGGTCTGTGGGGAGAAAGAATGGGGGAGAAATGGGGAGTGGTTTAATAAGTGTAGAGTTTCAGTTTTATTAGATGAAAATGTTCTAGAGATCTGTTGTAAAACAATGTGAATAAAATTTATGCTACTGTACCGGGTGCTTAAAAATGATTAGAGATCTGTCAGTCTAGAGCAATGGGAAAGTGCTTGCCTAACATGCTTGAGGCCCTGGATTCCATCTCCAAAGGCAACCAACCAACAAAAAAAACCTTAAATTAAACAAATAAAAACTATCCAACAACAATAAATGATTAGGATGGTAAATTTTTTCTATAACTCAGTAACTCCACAAAAATATTTTATTTTAAGTTAGGCCCTCTTAGAACTATAAGGAGATATCACCTCACAACTGTTAGCCTGGCCATTATTAAAAGAACAAAAGGTGACAGGTGTTGGTGAGGATGTGGAGAAATTAGAATCCTGTTGCCAGTGTAAAATGTAAAATTGTGCAGCTACTAAGGAAAACAGCATGGGGGTTCCTCAAAAAATTAAAAATAGGACTACCATATGATCCAGGAATCCAATTTATAGGCATTTAGTTAGCCTTCCTTATTCACAGATTCTGTATCCAGGGATTTAACAAACCTTGGATTGAATATATTTGAAAAAAATGTATCTGTGCAGACCTTTTTTTCTTATTATTCTATAAACAATTCAGTATAGCAACTACTTACAAAGCCTTTGCATTTTTAAAAATTTTCTGATGCCGGGCATTGAACCCAGGGCCTTGTGCATGCTAAGCACACACTCTACCACTGAGCTACATCCCCTGCCTCTATATTGTATTTACATTGTATGAGATATTACAAGTAATCTAAAAATTATTTAAAGTACATGGGAGGATGTACACAGATTCTATGCAAACAGTATTCTGCTTTTATAAAAGAGACTTGAGTTTCTGCAGATTTTGGTATCTGTGGTAGTCCTGAAACCAGTTCCCCAGGGGTACTGAGGGACTGAAAGCAGAATCTCAAAGAAGTATTCACCTACCCAGGTTCACTGCAGCATTATTTATAATAGTTAAGAGACAGAAACATTCCAAATGTCCACTGACAAATAAATGGAGAAAGAAAATGTAGTACATATGTACAATGGAATACTATTCATTCTTATAAAAGGAAGGAAATTCTGGCACATGCTACAATACAGATGACCTTGAGGACATAATGTAAAGTGAAATAAGACAGACACAAAAAGACATACACTGGCTGGGCACGGTGGCACATGCCTGTAAACCCAGCAGCTTGGGAGGCTGAAGCAGGAGTATTGCAAGCTCTAAGCCAGTCTCAGCAAAAGTGAGGGGCTAAGCAACTCTGTCTTTAAATAAAATACAAAATAGGGCTGGGGATGTGGCTCAGTGGTCGAGTGCCCCTGAGTTCAATCTCTGGTAGCACCCGCCCCCCCCCTTCCAAAAATGATATATACTATATGACTCCACTTCCAGAAAACATCTAGAGTAGTCAAGTTCTTACAGAAAACAGATTGTTGCCAGGATGATGAGGGAAAATGGAAAGGTGCTTAAATGTATATAGAGTTTCAGTTTGGTAAGAGGAAAGAAGATCTTGAGATCAGTTGTGCAACAATGTCAATACATTTACTGAATAGTAAACTTAGAAATGGTTAAGATGGTAAGTTTTAGGTTATGTGGGTTTTTTTCAACCACAGTGCAAAATTTAAAAAAATTAAATCAGGCCCTCTCATTCTTAGAATTAAGACACTAAGTCTCAGGGGTTACATGGCTTATCCAAGGGCCAGGAACCAACTCTGAAGTGCTGGTCTGAGACCTGAGGGTATTCAAAGCAAGACCAAAGAAAGATTTTTTACTGACTTTAAAAGTACTAAAAATTTCCTTCTTTTAAAGGGGGAAAGAACACATTTTTATTCTTATTTTTTAGTCAGCATGACATAAAGATTTATCTTCCTAAAATGACTCACCCTGGATAAAGGCAAAATAGGAAAGTTTCAAAAAGCAACATTCATTTTCAAATACAGTAATAGGATAAAAATGAATAAGATAATTTAAAATCTTTAAGTACCCTGAATTGTGATTTTTAAAAAAAATTCTAATAAACTTGCTGATATAGAATGTGTGAGCAGTGGTGTAAAAATAGAAATGTTCCACTCTAATAGGAGTTTAAGCTCTTTCAGTTTATATTGGCCTCTTCCCATTGACTACAAAGAATTCCTTCTTTTTACTCTTTCCCTTAGTGAACTTTTCTAACTCATTTTCCTCCTTTCATCTTAAGGGTCTCTGTAACTTGTCTTTTCTCAGTAGTTTTTGCTCTGTGAGATAAAGAGACTAATTCATAAGTTATTACAGTAGGTTCATTAATGGTCACTGAAAGATATCAAGTGCTAATCCCTAGAATTTGTAAATGTTATCTAATTTGGAGAAATAATCTTTGTAGATGTGATTAAATTAAGGATGTTGAGATGAGGTAATAATCCTGGATTATCAGAGTAAGGTTTACATGCCATCACAAGTGTCCTCAAGAGCAAGATTTAATAGGAAACAATGCAGATACACATAAGAAGGTGATATGAAGACAATGTGAAGACAAGGCAGATATTGGAATGATGCAGCCACCAGAAATGGGAAGAGGCAAGGAACAGAGTCTCTGATTCACTCCCCATCAAGAGGGCATGACCTGGCCAGATTTCAGATTTCCAGTCTCCAGAACTGTGAGAGAATAGATTTCTATTGCTTAAGCCATCAGGTTTGTGGTAATCTAAAACAGCAGCTTCAGGAAGCTAATGAAGGTATATTCATTCATGTGTCCCATGCTTACTTTCAGTGTTCACTGAAATTGACTACACATAAGCAGTAGATATGGGAAGAATGAATATCCATAAAATAATTTATAAAACATCTTCTCAGCTAGAGGGGAAATCCAATGGGAACTCATGATCAAAACATCAAAAATCAACACATAAAATTTAAAAAATGCATTTCCCCTGATCTTGCATAAGTTCCTCTTTGTTTTAAACCGTAAGATTGTACTTAGAACAAAATTCTATGAAGAAAACACACTATGGCTTGAATCCACTGGGATCAGACAACAAAAGACATGGATTAGTAGCCAGAACATTACTGCAGACTCCAGAGTTATGATTATCAATAGAATTTCTGATGCCAAGTACCAGCCTTGGCTGGATCCTGAGCTTTTGGGCTGTGTGCCTACTCTCGGGGCCTGTGGAACTAACCCAGAACCGTTGAGCCTATTAAGATTGGCCTCCATGGTCCTCATTTTATTGTTCTGGAGTAAGGACTCCAGTGTTTCCTGAGACAGACACAGATAATGACCCCAAAAGGTCAGAGATGACTAAGGCCTAGAGTTGCCAGATCTAGCAAATAAATACATATAGGACACTATTCAACTTGAACTTCAGCTAAACAATGAAAAAATAAATTTAGTATGATATGTCCAGTGCAATATGTGGAACATATTTATGCTAAAAATAGTATTTGTTATTCACATGGAATTCAAGTTTAATAGTCTGTTTTAATAAGGAAACTCACAACCTCTGCCTTCACAGACTTTAAGCTCAGGTGAGTTTGGGGGGACAAATAAAATAAGTGCAAACAACTGTGGTAAGGGCCACAGTTTGTCATGAGATGGGTACCATCCAAATATTAAAGACCCACTAAGATAGGAGTTTAATTCTGCCTAGAAAGAGTAATGAAAGCTTGGAGAGGATGTGGCATTAGAAAAATGAGGAAGATCTGGGCCAGCAGAGATGTGAGGAGGTACCAAGGTCTTTTAGGCAGTGAAGTCAACCTAAGCTGGGCAGAAAAGTGGGAACCGATACTGAGAAATTAGAAGATGGCCTCAAAGATGACAGATGGGAGACAATGAAGTCAGTCCAACAGCCAATGAGGATGTTAGCTTTGGACCTCGGTAGACAAGAGATTGAAGTGAGTAAAGATGTCTTCATCAGACCCGGCCACTTTCCCACAAGACCTAGGGCTTCTGATGTCATGGAAGAGGCAACATGTCCATAAAACAGTGGAGTTTCCACTCTTAAGAGATGTGTTAACATTTACTATACAAGGCATTAAGACTGTTTACAAACTTAAGGTTGGAAATAAAACAATCCACTTTGAAATCTATTCAGAATTGTAGAGTGTTTAAGAAAAAGGAATAATCTTTTTGTTATAGAAGGAATCTCTGAATTGAGTGTCCCATTCCATAGAAGTTGGAAGAGGAAAATAGGCAAGGAATGAATTGGAACAACAAATCATATTCCAGTTGTGATGAGGATCCTTGTAGAGAAAAGGGTTGGGAGAAGAGGCTGGTACTACTAGGATTGGGGACGAGAAAGGACTTCAAGGATTATTGCTGACTCCTAGATTCTCATTAAAGGACTTCTTAGGGAGTCATCACTTCGCTCCAGTGCCGGGGGAAAGGAATTGAGGATCTTGCACCTTGGTTCCCACCTCTTATAGAAACTCTGCCTTTGAAAGTAAGAACTATGCATGGGCTCTGTGTTTTGGAGTGTGGAGGTGGGTAGGGGTGGATGAGGGAGATGGTTAGATGCTTCCATTTTTAAATAGAAAGCACAAAGCCCCTGTTTTGAAATAACAGTAGGATGAGCTTTCAGAAAACTAAAAGTCCACTTTTCGAGGGTGCTCAGCAATCTGGTGCAATCAGAAAACTACTTATTCTTACCTCCATTCTTCAGATTACAAAAAGTATATTTAATTGCAGGTGAGTTAGTAAACTATAACTATTTACTCAGTATTAAGGATCATATATGGGCTTTCTTCATCAAAACATGGAGTTTTAGAAAGGAGATTAATAATTATTGAATGCCAGCCTGTGTGTTTATGTTCATTCTTCTTTAATAAAAAATCTCAAACCTTTCCAAATAGCATCCCAAAGTTCCATGATTATAATTTATGGCAACATTTGTCAACTTCTGAATAGCATATATCATTGTCGGATTATGTTTTCTTACTTCTGCACCATTTTCTGAGTGCCCATCCAGCCAGATACATATAAATCTTCATTTTTCATTGGGATGTATGAAGGAACATTCAACACTAATGTATCATTTGTTCATATCTTATGCTAAAATTTATTTAAAATGAGTGAGTTTGTACTGTCATTAGGGAGGCCATATGTGGGAGTGTTTTTATTCTTTTAAGAGTTCAAAAAAGGGCACCTCTCAAGAAACGTTAATTACATATCCAAGTACAATATGAAAAAGAAACAATAAATGAAGTCCTGGCCATTCCAAATATCTATTTATTTTATTCCATTAATTTCCAACATGAAGTTTAACATCTAAAAGCAAAACAAAACAAAGCAGAAATTTTATACAGCTAGACAATGTATAATCTGTGCCTGGAAAGACTATGGGTATTTGCATGTTCTGAGCATAACAGCTCTATAACCTGATCAAATTATAATTTAGACTAGTAGAGCAGTCAGACCTGCAAATAATTTCCTTTTGTTTTAGTCAGCTTTGCTTTGCTATGACAAAATACCTGAAATAAACAACTTAAAAGAGGAAAAATTTATTCTGTCTCATGGTTTCAGAGGCTTTAGTTCATGGTTGCTGGGCACCAATGCTTTTGAGACTGTGGTGAAATGGTACAATATGGTAGAAGCATGTGGCAGAGAAACCTGGTCATCTCATGGTAGCCAGGAAGCAAGGAGAAAGAAAGGAGGGTACTAGGGTCCCTATGTCCCCTTCAAGGGCACAGTTCCAATGACCCAACTTCCCCCAACTAGGTCCAACCATTTTTTGGTTTTATTAGTGTATTACAATTTTACATAAATACGGGGTAGGCCCCAAATATTAATGGTTCTACCACTTCTCAATAGTGTCATCAGCTGGGTACCAGCCTTTAACATACAGCCATCAGGGGACATTTAAGATCCAGAATGTAACACCTTTCCATGTAGTGAAAAATAAGAATTATATCCTAATATTGAGAAGTGTTTACTGTCCTTTGATTTAATAACTGGTTTTATCTTTGATACTACTTACAAATTGTACAAGTGTATAATTTTCCCAAAGTAAAGCCTTCTTTTAAGTACACAATAATCAGCTTTTTCTTATAATGCACAAGAAGTTATTTTTCTGAAAATAGAGGGCCATTGCTTTGAGGATTTTTCAAATGCAAGTTCTTTAATTTATTTGTTTACTTTTCTGGTGCCGGGGATGGAACCCAGGTCCTTTCACATGCTACATAAAGTGCTCTACCACTGAGCCACATCCCCAGAAATTTCTCTAATTCTTTTTGTAGTTCTCCCCTTTTAAAACATTTATTCTTTACCCTTTATTAAGAATTGATGCATCTGCTGTTTTAAAGACATTTTAAGGTCGTCTTGGGAATATATATATTATGCTCTCAGATCCTGAAATAGCTGCTCTACAGTACAGACCAAAATTTTTTAAGTTCTAAAGATGAACTTTCTAATTTCCTCAATTTTTACATGTTTTCAGTTCTTACAGGTTTCTGAGTATTATATTCTAACCCATGATTTTCCTTCCTCAGTGTATCAGATTGTGATGTTATAGTTATAATCACTGCTAAGAAATATCTTTCCTATTAACTCTTGTCTTGAGCCTTTGAAATGCCAAGGCTAAGGTCCTTCTGGTTGTGTTAAAAACCTAGAAGGTTATGGAGTAAAGGTAGAGGCTGGAGCAAGAAGGAGTTTTCCATTTGTGCAGTTTTCAGTCATTTGTGTGTTGAAAAGGTTAAAACTTCTAAAGCTCCAAATAGGATGCCTGCTTGTTGACCTAATTTAGAGAAATTAAATGTTTCCAAAGGAATTTGTTTACGAATGCGCAGAACAGGTGTACCTGTAGTACTAGCTACTGTAGAGGCTGAGGCAGGAGGATCACTTGAGTCCAGGAGTTCTGAGGCCAGGTTCAGTAACACAGCAAGACCCCCATCTCAAACAAAAGCAAAATCAACAAAAAAGCCAGGCATGCCTATAATCCCAGTGGCTCTGGAGGCTCAGGCAAAAGGATTACAAGTTCAAAGCCAGCAATTTAGCAAGGCCCTAAGCAACTTAGTGAGATCCTGTCTCAAAATAAAATATAAAAAAGGGCTGGGGATGTGGCTCAGTGGTTGAGTGCCCCTAGGTTCAATCCCTNAAAAAAAAAAAAAAAAAAAAAAAAAAAAAAAAAAAAAAAAAAAAAAAGAATATACAGATTTATGTCATTGGGATAGCTACTGCTGAGGACAGATTTATTGTCCTTGTGTGGTTATACAATGATTTATATGATTTATTCAATTCCCTACTGACGTGTGGATTGCTTCCAAATTTATTTGTACAAATAATGTTGAATAAAAAGCCTTATGCATATGTTACTTCAAATCCATTCACATGTAATTCACTTTTGATTCACAGAAGGATTTCTGGACCAAACTCCAAGTGCATCTTTGCTAGATACTGTGCCCTAGCCACTGTTGTAGCATATAAAACTCCTGGCTAGGATTTCTGTGACCATGTTCTTACTCCCAATAGTGATGTTGGAGTACAACAACTTCTCACAGAAATGACACTGGAGTCATCTCTGGAAAGAACAGGCAGACATGACCAACCAATGTGACACAGACACTTATCTTCCTTTCCTTTTCTGTTGTCCCTTTCCTCTGTCAGCATCACTCTCTTTAGGGCCTTTGTGAGGCCCCAGGGAACCCTGGTAATGCCCCTTCTATCCCTGGCCTCTCTCTTGTGTCTTTGAAAGGTCTTCTCACTTCATCAAAAAGCATCTCTTACATTTCCCTTGAGACCTTCTCTGAAGATTTATAAATAATCCACCAGGAAGTTTTAATGACATCATATATTACTGAATGGGGATTTCAGTTAAACACTGCCTTACCCAAAGGACCAACCCTAATGGTGGAAATTTCCATACCCAAAGTAGGCCTACTGATAAGTCTATAGGGAGACTTGGCTCATGCTCCCTGTCTTTCTCTGAAGGCAAAGTACTGAATCCTCCTCTAGCAATCTTCTCTAACCATAGGCCTATACAAGGGGTGCGTCGATTGTTTCTTTACCTTTTACTCATATTGAGAAAATCCTGAGTTGAAAAGTCTGGTAATAGAAATATGGACCAATGTCTGATGAAAGAATGGTCCTTTGTACTCTTTTTTGAATAAACTCACCAAAGCCCTATAAGAAAACTGTTATTCTGGGAGTTAACTTTACTAAGAGTTTGGAAGAACAGTGGAATGAATCTGATCTAACTTTCCTATGAACATATGTGAATATAACACAGTGAATCTTACCATCATGTATATCCACAAGACACTAATTTAAAAAACTATAAGCAAATAGCAGAAAGATCAGTAGGGCAGATGGAAGGGAATGGGGGAGGGGTGGGGAGGGAAAGGGGAAGTATGGGGGAACTGAATTAGAGCAAATTATATTCCATGCTTTTATAACGATGTCAAAATGAATCCTAATGTTATGCATAACTAAAAAGAATCAATAAAAAAGATCAATATGCCTATTTTACATATCTATAAAGCAGTAAACAATGCAAGTCCAATTGAGAAAACTATTAATGTTTGCAATGTAAACAAAATATAAATGTAATTATGATATATCTTATAAAATATATATATGGAATCATTTAAATACCAAAAAAAAGAGTTTGGATTTGAAGACTGGTTAATTAGCAGATATTTGAGGGTCAAACCTCCATCTGAGAGACAGGAGCTAACAGATAAATCCATTCCCCTTTCTTTGTTGTCCTAACCCTCCACCCCCAACTTCCTCCTGCCTCCACCAGCCAGGGAAGTCCTGAGTCAGGGTTGACAGAGCTTCTTTAGGACACACTCTCACAGACTGAGCAATCAATCTGCACTAAGAGGCAGCCAGTTTGCTAACACACCATTGTATTGGTTCTCCGTCCTTCTCTACTTCATGTGCCCAGTGCAGTAACAATATATATGCCCTCTACCTCTGCCTCTGCTTTTTGAGGAAATCAATCTAAAACATAAAATGTAAAAGGAGTGAGAGAAGTTACACTGGTTCTAATCAAGAAGTGCTGATAGAAAGGAAGAGTCAGACATTGGCAAGCAATGATTCAAAGCAGGATATAGCTCAACACAGACTGGGAAAAGGATATAGGCAAGGAAAGCTCCTTAGGCTAGGAAACATTAACCATCCTTTGTTAAAAACTGAGGGGAAAATTTCATAGGTTAAAAAAAAAACCCACATAGTCAAAAGAAATATAACAAATAAAAGTATGCAAATTATAGTTACATGCAAAAGTTCTTAACAATCGAGATGGAAAAAACACAAAAATACCTAAGAAACATGATCAGAGGGTTCATAGAAAAGAAAAGCAATGAATTTAAAATACATGAAAAAATGTTCAACTTCACTCATAAGAAAGGAAATGCAAATCACAACTGCACTGAGATACTATTTCTTGTTTATCTGGCAAAAATTCAAGTTTCAAAATGCACTCTGTTGGTGAGACTGTGGGAACATAGGCACACTTATTCATTGCTGGTGGGAGTGCAAAATGTTTCAGCCCCTATAGAGGGGAATTTGGCATTATGTAGCAAAAAGGCAAATGCTTTTACATTTTGATTCAGCAATTCCACTTCTAAGAATCAAATGTAAATTATATCAGAACAGATTTGAAATAATAAACATAAGGTTATTTACTGAGAATTATTTATACAAACAATAGTCTGGGAGCAATCCACATATCCATCAATGAGAACAGACTGAATAAACCACTGTACAGCCACACAAGGGATATTATATTGTCATTAAAAAAAAGTATGAGAATCTCTGTATTAGTTTACATGGCTACTGTACCAAATTACTACTTTATGGCTGAAAAAAGAAAGTTATGGGGCTGGGGTTGTGGCTCAGTGGTAGAGTGCTCACCTAGCACGTGGGGCACTGGGTTCGATCCTCAGCACCACATACAAATGAAATAAAGATATTGTTTCCAACTACAACTAAAACAAAATATTAAAAAAAGAAGAAAGTTATTCTGTCAGAGTTCTGGAAATCAGAAGTCCAAAATCAACATATCAGCAGGGATGGATAGCTCCTTTTTTTGTCTTTTTGGTACCAGGGATTGAACCTGGGTGCTCAAACACTGAGCCACATTCCCAGATTTTTCATTTTTTATTTTGAGATAGGATCTCACTAAGTTGCTGGGGGCCTGGCTAAATTGCTAAGGCTGGCCTTAAACTTGTGATCCTCCTGTCTTAGCCTACTGAGCATCTGGGATTACAGAAGACCACCACCATGCCCAGTGGGATGGCTCCTTGGGGCTTTGAAAGGGAAATTGTTTTATACTTCCCTCCTGGCATCTGGTATAATCCTTGATATTCTTTAGCATGTAACTGTGCCATTTTAATCTCTACCTTTATCTTCACATGGTCTTCCTGTGTCTCATATATCTTTTCTTTTCTTTTTAAATTTTTTTTAGTTGAAGATGGACATAATACCTTTATTTTATTTATTTTTATATGGTGCTAAGGATCAAACGCAGTGCTTCACACATGCTAGGTGAGCACTCTATCACTGAGCCACAACCCCAGCCCCTCTTTTCTTTTATAAAGACACTCGTGTTTAGATTTTGTGCTCACCTCAATCCAAAATGATCTCATCTCAAGATGGTGGAGGAAGAGCAAAGAAAAAAGATCCCTTTGGTTCCAGAAAATCTCCTGAAAAAGAGGAAGGCTTATCAGGCCCTCAAAGCTACCCAGGCAAAGCAGGCACTTTTGGCAAAGAAGGAGAGAAAAGGAAAAGAATTCAGATTTAAGCGACTGGAATCATTTCTACATGATTCTTGGCGGCAGAAACGTGACCACGTGCGCATTAGACGACTAGAAGTAAAACCTCATGCTTTGGAAGTACCTGATAAACATTCCTTGGCCTTTGTTGTACGCATCCAAAGGATTGATGGGGTGAGTTTACTGGTGCAGAGGACCATTGCAAGACTTCGTCTGAAGAAAATATTTAGTGGTGTCTTTGTTAAAGTCACCCCCAAAAGCCTAAAAATGCTACGGATAGTAGAACCTTACGTGATCTGGGGATTTCCAAATCTGAAGTCTGTCCGGGAACTCATCTTGAAACGTGGACAAGCAAGGGTCAAGAATAAGACCATCCCCCTGACAGACAACACAGTGATTGAGGAGCATCTGGGGAAGTTTGATGTCATTTGTCTGGAAGACCTCATTCATGAAATTGCCTTCCCGGGGAAGCATTTTTGGGAGATCTCTGGATTCTTGTGCCCTTTCCACCTCTCTGTTGCTCGTCATGCTACCAAAAATAGAGTGGGTTTCCTCAAGGAGATGGGCTTACCTGGCTATCGGGGTGAACGCATCAATCAGCTCATCCGCCAGCTGAACTAAACCCAGAATATCTGAAAGCAGTGCATCGGAAGCATGTGTTCTGTTGGATGGAATTGTTGTCAAGTATCTTCACAGAAGATTATTTTCTGCCTTAAGAAACTGGAAGGAAGGAATTGGGGAAGAGACAGTAGGTTATGATCATGGCAGGCACCTCTCATCACAGCCCAGTTCCAAGGAAAATTGTTTTCCACATTGACCACCTCTGCTCTGCAGTTTAATATTGGTGAATGAATAACCCAGGCATGTATACAAGTCTCCCTAAGCCTCTTGCAGCAGTGGATCAAGTCCAGGAGCATACTTGAATCTAGAGGTCCCAAGAGCCTTGTTTTGAAAAGACTTAAAATACTTGGGAAGAAAGCACAAAAACCAAGTACTCGTATGTCTCTGTTGTTTCGCCTGACAGTTTTGTGAACTATCATACTTGCCTTGGCTCTAAGTGTATGGGGAGCTTTTCTATCCTATCCTGCAACAGACTTAAGTTCCCTTCACTAGCTCAGAGGTTGAGAAAGGAGGAACCTTTCACCCTGAACACAACGTACTCAAAATTTTCCTTAGAATTTCAGGGTGTTCATAGACCCTTCTCTTTCAGGATTTACACATCTTCTCTGAGGAAGTCTTGTTCTTATTAGCATGTGGTCACTCAGGCCGTGATCTTGCTAGTATTCTGGTTCCATGACTTGCAGAAGACCAAAGTTCACCCAGCCAATTGTGTTTCTATAAAGAACACAGTGGCGGGCCAGGTGCAATGGCACACACCTGTAATCTCAACAACTCAGGAGGCTGAGGCAGGAGGATTGCAAATTTGAGGCCAGCCTCAGTAATTTAGTAAGACCCTGTCTCGAAAATGTAAAAAAGTGTGTGGGGGGATGTAGCTTAGTGATAAAGCACCCCTGGGTTCAATCTTCAGTGCCAAAAAAAGAATAGAGTGACGGATTTTTCATTTTCTACGTCATCTATAATTACATTACTGACTATTTTCTCTCCTGGGATTTAGGATGCAATTTCCAGGTTTCCCTGATCATCATTCTGCTTAAAATCCAGATTAGGAAGAAGGGAGCCATTTTCTTGTTTTGGCATGAATGAAATTAGCACTATTTTGACTTTTTAGGACCCAGGCAGGCAACTCAGTTGGATTTTTTCCCCCTTATTCTGGACTTAGGAAGTATTGTCCTTTATCTTTCTAGTAATGAGGGAGATCAACAAAGCTTCTGGGGATGCTAATCCTGAAAAAAAAGTGGATACTATTTATCTTCATCAGTGTCTACCCTTAAAAGTGGTACTTCCCTCTAAAAAAAAAGATTCTTATCTTAACTACATCTACAAAGACCTTTATTCCAAATAAAACCACATTCTCGGGTACTAGATGGATATATCTTTGGGGGAAAAAAATTACACCCAGTATAGTCCCCATATACTGACACAGATTAATTTCCAGAACATATCACTAAGTATATAGAGCAAAATGTAGAACATTGTTTAAAATTTGTTTCTGTCTTTTTAAAATTGTCTTTCAGGACAGGTTCTTGCTATGTTGCTCAGGCTAGACTTGAATTCATGATCCTCCTAGCTCAATCTTCTGAGTAGCTGGGATTATAGATGTGTGCTACTGTGGCCTAAACAGTGTTTGTAGTATATTTTGTGTGAGCAAGGTGAAAAAATAAGAATACATACACACATATGCATGTATTTACACATGTGTGTACTTTCAAACAGTATCCCTAGAATAAGCCAGAAACTTATCAAAATGGTGAACTCTTGAGTGTGGGAGACAAAGGGAAAAGACAGGGATACAAAAGAGGCTTCTGAATATACTTTTTAAAATATAGTTTTGGAATGAAAAGACATAGATTGGCAGAATGGATAAAAAAAAACAAGACTCAACTATATATTCTTTGCAAGACACTCAACTTATAAGCAAAGACAACAACAGGCTGAAAGTAAAAAGATGGAAATTAATACATCATGCAAAAGGAGCCTGAAAACAAGTAGGAGTAGCTACTGTCATATCTAACAAAGCAGACTTCAAGCCAAAATTAATCAAGAGACAAAGAAAGTCACTTCATTCTGGTAAAGGGAATGATCCAATAGAAAGATATAACAATAATAAGTAATTATGCTCCAAATGTTTGTGCACATAATTACATAAAATAGACACCCTCTAGCCTGGCTGTGGCGGTATAAGAGCTCCCCCAGACATCCAGGTGGGATGGGTCTCCCACCTTGGAGGGGCGAGTCCCCTATACCCTGGTTGCAGTGGTATAGGAGCTCCCCACTACACCCAGTTGGGAGGGGTCTCTCGCCTGGAGGGGAGAGTCTCTGCTACCCTGGCTGCAGCGGTATAGGAGCCCCCACCCCAGGACACCAAGGTGAGTTTTCCAAGGAATCTCCGTACAGGTTTCCAGATTAGCTGCACCAATTTGCAGTCCCACCAGCAATGTATGAGTATACCTTTTCCCCCTCAATCTTGCCAACATTTATTGTTACTTGTATTCTTGATAATTGCCATTCTGACTCATGTAAGATGAAATCTCAGTGTAGTTTTAATTTGCATTTCTCTAATTGCTAAGGATATTGAACATTTTTTCATATATTTGTTGACTGATGGTATTTCTTCTTCTGCAAAGTGCCTGTTCAGTTCCTTTGCCCATTTATTAATTGGGTTTTTTGGTTTTTTGGTGTTAAATGTTTTGAGTTCTTTATACATCCTGTAGAGTAATGCTCTATCTGAGGTGCTGGTGGCAGATTTTTTTCTCTCTTCACATTTTCAATTGTTCTCTTTGCTGTAAAGAAGCTTTTTAGTTTAAAAAATATGGAACAATTCACAAATCTGCTTGTCATCCTTGTGCAGGGGTCATGCTAAGCTTCTCTGTATCATTCCAATTTTAGTATATGTGCTGCTGAAGCAAGCACTCAGTAAAGACTCTTGGAACCTAAAAAAATATTATAAATCAAATGGACTTAACAGACTTCTATAAAAGATAACATCTATCAACAGCTGAATACACTTTCTTCTTAGCAGCTCATGGAACCTTCTCGAAAACAGACCACATTTTAGACCACAAAGCAACTTTTAGCAAATTCAGAAAACAAATCAAAGAACTGATATTATTCCTTGTAATAATGGAATGAAATTAAAAATCACCCCCCAAAGAAACCATATAAACACCTGGAGACTGAAAAATAAATGGGTAATAGAAGAAGTTGTGGAGAAATTTAAAAATTCTTAAAACAAGAATAGGGATACAACATACTACAACTCCAGGGACACTATAAAGGCAGTTCTAAAACAAAAGATTATAATTATGAATGCCTACATAAGAAAATCAGAAAAATCTCAAGTAATAAACCTAATGATGTATCTCAAGTTCTGTGAAAAACAAGAACCAATTCCAAAACCAGTACAAAGGAAATAATTAAGATCAGAGCCAAAATCAACAAAAATAGAGAGAATTAAAATATACAAGTTCTTTGAAAAGATAAATAACATGTATAGCCCATAATCAAAAGAGAGAAGATCCAAATTAATAAAATTAGAGATGAAAAAAGAGAAATCACCACAGATAATACAGAAATCCAGAGGATTATTAGGGACTATTTTGAAAACTTAGACTCCAATAAATTAGAAAACCTAGAAGAAATCAAACCATTTCTAGAAACATAAGACTTGTCAAATTGAATCAAGAGGACACAGAAAATCTAAACAGATCAATAACTAGCAATGAGACAGAAGCAGTAATAAAAAGCCTTCCAACAAGAAAAATCCAGGACCAAATGGATTCTCAGCTGAATTCAATTAGACCTTTCAAAAAGAACTGATATCAATGCTCCCCAAATTATTCCATGGAATAGAAAGGGATGAAACACTTCCAAATTCATTCTGAGGCCAGGATTACACTTATACAAAAACCAGACAAGGACACTTCCAGGAAAGAAAACTACAGATCCAAATCAGATGAACTTATATGCAAAAATACTTAATATAACATTAGCAAATCAAATTCAACAAATAACATATTAAGAAGATTATACATAATGACCAAGAAGATTATACATAATGAAACCAAGTTGGTTTCATTCCAAGGCTGGAAGGATGGTTTAACATATGCAAATCAATTAATGTAACTCACTACATAAACAGAATTAAGAACAAAAATCATAGTCATCTCAACAAATGTAGAGAAAGTTTTGACAAAATCCAGCACTTGTTCATGATAAAAATATTGAAGAAACTAGGGATAGGAGGAACTTACTCAAATCATAAAGTATATGTACAACATAACCAAAGCCAACATCATAGTGAATGGGGAAAAACTAAAAGTATTTCCTTTAAAATCTGGGATGGGATAAGAATATCCACTCTCACTATTCATATTCAATACAATACTAGAAATTCTAGCCAGAGAAATCAGACAAGAGAAAGAAATAAAAATGATAAAAAAGAAAACAAATTATTACTGTTTGCAGATGATATGATCCTATACTTAGAAGATTCAAAAAGCTCCACCAAAAGATCGCTAGAGCTAATAAATAAATCAGCAAAGTAGCAGCTCACAAAATCAACATACAAAAATTAATAACTTTCCTATATGCCAATAATAAATATGCCAAGAAAGAAATCAGGAAAACAGTCCCATTCACAATAGCTGCAAAAATAAACTATCTAGGCATAAATGTAACCAAGGGGATAAAAGACCTCTACAATGAAAACTCTGGAATAGTGTAAAAGAAACTGAAGAAGATACAAGATAGAAAGACCTTCCATGTTCATGGATAGATAGAATTTATATTGTTAAATTGGCCATACTCCCAAAAGCAATATACAGATTCAATGTAATCCCCATCAAAATATCAATGAAATTCTTCACAGAACTAAAAAAAAAAAAACAAAAAAAATCCTAAATTTCCCTTCTAAGAATAAAAGACCCAGAATAGCCAAACCAATTTTAAGCCAAAAAGCAAGGCTGGAAGCATCACAATACTTGACTTCAAATTATACTGTAGAGCTATAGTAACAAAAACTGTATGGTACTGACATAAGAACAGAAACCTAGACCAATGGTATAGAATAGAAAACACAGAGACAAACCTACCCAAGATACACTCATCTGATCTTCGACAAACATAGCAAGAGACATGTTGGAGAAAAGACACAGCAAATGGTGCTGGGAAAACTGGTTATCCATATATAGAATAATAAGCTCAGGAAATAATACCAAGTGTTAATAAATGGGATGGCATCAAATAAAAAAGCTTCTGTACAGCAAAGTAAACAATTAGGAATGTGAAGAGAGAACCTACAAAATAGGAGAAAATCTTTGCCAGCTACTCTTCTGACAATATCTAAAATATATAAAGAACCCAAAAAAACTTAACACCAAAAAAAAAAAACCCAATCAATAAATGGGCAAATGAACTAAACAGACACCTCTCAAATGAAGAAATACAAATGGCCATATATAAAGATATACAAGAAAAAAATACTATACCTTTATATTTAACTAGAAATATCAATAAAAGAAAAACAGAGAGAATCAATAAAACACAAAGCTAGTTCTTTGAAAAGATCAATAAAGTTGAATCTTTCCATTTCACCTGTGTTAACACATATATTGGCATAAAGCTATTCATAGTATCTCCTTAATAACCTTTTAATGACTGTAAGAGCTGAAGCAACAAACCTTCTTTAATTATAGCATTTTATGTCTTCTTTTTTTCTTGTTCAGTCTGGTACATTTTTTTGTACCCTTTTTTTGTAAGTGAGGAGATGCTCAAAAATTAAGACATGTTGAAAGGACAAAGGAACTAGATTGAAGAAGCTACTGCTGATTAAATTTGCAACAACTTGAGCACAAAAAAATTAATGAGAAAAACACATGAAATAATAAAAAAATAACATACCCTCCCAAAGGCCATAAACAACACAAAACCTTATTTTCCAACAATAGAGGCAATTTCTATGCATACTCCTAATTCTGACAATTGATTGCTTATGGGCAGATCTAAGTACCTTTTTTTCCTTTTTAAGTAGGAATTGTATTTCCAAGGTAATAAAACAATCTCGGCTGTAAAGGACAGTTATTCTTAAGAATGCTTGTAAATAAATGGAGAAGATATGATAAAACTGAAACAATCTTCATTTTGCTACCCTCAGTAAAAGAACTGATTCAGATAAAAATCATCAATAGAGGCTTAAAAAAAACTACTACATCAACATTCCATCATGAAAAACTGGATATTCCCATGGTCTCAAGTATTACTTCACAAATAACTCACCAGAAGGAACCTGTTAACTTTACAGCAGAGAGATCTAGATTATATGAGGAAACTGTGCAAGACTCTGACTTGGACCAAAGATTCCATTCTTTTTTTTGGATGGGTGATTCAGATTTTATTGTTTCAACTTTCATTTCATTGATTTCAATTAAATTATAATACTTCAAAGCACTTGAAACATGGATAGAATCTAAAGAGTTACTGGAAGGGGCAGACACACTGGATGTGAACAAAAGGAAATGTTTTTAATTTTGAACTAATATCAGTGAGAGAGAATGTAATATCACAATCTGTAGGATAAAGGTAAATAATTTCAAGACCCTGATCAATTGTCATTACATTTATAGCCCCCAAATCAGATGGATGTACTTATAAAAGATACTAACTCAAGGAAAACTAACTAAATTGAAAGTTCCCAGGATTTATTAAAGCAAATTATACACTCAATGCATAAGGAAGAGCATTCCTTTTTTTAAAAGATGGGATCTGCCTATGTTGCCCAGGCTGGCCTTTAAACTCCTGAGCTCAAGTGATCCTACCACTTCTGTTACCCAACTCTGCAGGTACCTGCCACCATGCCTCTCTCTCCTAATTCATCATTAACTTGTTGATTCTTTATTTTTTTACCATTCTTCAATTAAAAAGTTGATGCTGTTTGGGGTTGGGGTTGTGGCTCAGCCTAGAGCACTCACCTAACACGTGCGAGGCCCTGGGTTCAATCTTCAGCATCACATAAAAATAAAATATTGTTTCCAACTACAACTAGAAAATAAATTTTTAAAAAAAGTTGGTGCTGTTCAGGTTATTTGATGCCATTGGGTCTCTGGGCCTTTCATGGTCTTTGAACTATATTACAAAGCTTTAAGGTGTAAGAATATTGAGAATAATAGACGTGAATTTTGGCTGGGGATGTGGCTCAAGCGGTAGCGTGCTCGCCTGGCATGCGTGAGGCACTGGGTTAGATCCTCAACACCACATAAAAATAAAAAATAAAGATATTGTGTCCACCTAAAACTAAAAAATAAATATTTAAAAAAATACACGTGAATTTTGCTCATAGAAATAGAAATTGTCTGGTAGAGATGCATTTGATTATTGTCCTATGGATACTGACCAATTTAAGCAAATTCATTTCAGCAGTCAATCTGTTTATGTGTCTGCACTTTGGGTTTTCCTTTAAACCAGCTATAACATTTTACCAATTCCCTCATTAATTTAGCAGGTTAATTAAAAGTGACGACACATGTTCATTTTATATTTAAAGGTTCTTAGTTTACTCTTTTCAAAAGTTGTCCTTCTAGAAGCAGAAACCATCCTCATTCAGTGAAATAAAAGTTAGTATAATAATGGACACATTAAAAAATGAGTTTCCTACCAGGCTCAGTGGTGTACACTTGTAATTCCAGGCTCAGGCAGGAGGATCAATTTGAGGCCAGTCTGGGTAATTTAATTAAAACAAGAGCTGGGAATATAATATTGTTCAGTGGTAGAGTGTCCCTTGGTTCAATCACTAGTACCCCCAAAGAACTTCCTGATGTAATAAATGAAACATACAACATAAAGCATTTTTGAAGAATGTTTAATCTAAATCTAATCAAGTGTTTAGCTCTAACTTCTCCTTTACAGATTGAATTTCTGGAAGAGAAACAATTTTAAATATGGCAACAAGGAAATAATCATGTAAAGTCAGAATATGAGACATTCTACAAAATATTTCATTATTCTCTTTCAAAAATCAATTCTCTTTCAAAGTCTAAGTTTGAAAAGACTAGACATAATTACAAAAGCGAATGACCTTTGAATTCTTACTCTAAAATACAGCTATAAAAGGCAATTTTTAAGCAATTGGGAATGCTTATAAAGGAAACAGGTATTAGATGATAGTAAAGAATTGTTACTCATTTTCCTAAGTTTACAGTATTATTGTAAATATGTAGGGAAATTTATTTAAAGAATGTTATGCTTTGAATGCTTATGTCTCCCCCAAAATTTGTATGTTGAAATCCTAAACCCCAAGGTGATGATATTAGGAGGTGGGGCCTTTCCTAGATGACTAGGTGATGAAGACTCCATGCTGTAAGGGATAAAAGGCCCCTTGGTGTCACATGAGGACACAACAAAAAGCTCTCTATGGACCAGGAAGTAGACCCTCATTGAATAAACTGCCACCTTGATCTTGGACTTGCCAGCTTCCAGAACTAAAAGAAATAAATTCCTATGGTTTATAAACCCAATCTATAGTATTTTGGTTTTAGGAGGGAAATACACATCATGATAACCAGATTTTAAAATAGCATAGATGGGGGGATGGGAGGAGTAGATGAACTCTAGATAGGGCAAAGGGGAAATGGGGAGGGAGGGGAAGGGAGGGGGCATGGGAGTAGAAAAGACAGTGGAATGAGATAAACATCATTACCCTAAGCACGGGTATGAAGACACAAATGGTGTGACTTTACCTTGTGCACTACCAGAGATATGAAAAACTGTGCTCTATATGAGTAATATGAATTATAATGCATTCTGCTGTCATATATAACAGATTAGAATTTAAAAATTAAAAAAGAAACATTCAATAAAAAAAAATTTTAAAAAACAAAATAGCATAGAAATGAAGCAAATATGGCAAAAGGTTACAATTGTTCAAACTAGTTGGTAGGTATGAGGCCTATGTTTAAAGTACAGCATAATAAAAAATGAGAATAAAAAATTTGTATGTCTGGATGTTCCATGGATACCTTATGAAAAATGACAAGTTTGGGTGGTAGCTTCATTAAATTTGTTTTCCTTTTTGTTATTCACCTTTCATAATATCCCAGTTTCATGATAGAACTTTTAATTACTGATGATCAACTCATAATGCTATAATAACCTGTATTTAATTTCATTAATAACTAATAATTTTTTATGTGTATGTGTGGTATTGGAATTGAATGCAAGACCTTGCACATATTAGGCAAGCATTCTACCACTGAGCTACATCCCTAGCACATTCCCCCACCTTTTTTTTTTTTTAATTTTGAGACAGGGTCTTGCTGAATTTCACAGATTGGTCTCAAACATGTAATCCTCCTGCCTCAGCCTCCCAAGTACCAGGGATTATAGGTATGCCTAACACTCTCGCCTGCATCCCACATGAGAAGTGGAAATGGGGTTCCCCTTGGTGGAATGGGCTGGCTGAGAAATAAAAGCTAGGAAAAATAGAACAACAAAAAAACCCACAGGACACAGAAAGTAGTTTCAAAAGTAGGGGTGGACAGGCAAGCTGATCAGATGGATGGAGCTTCTAGACTCTGGCAAAATGGAGCCCACGCCTGCTTTATTTATATCTGGAAACATCAAACGCCTTCCATAGAATGTTCTTCACCAAAAAAGGGTAAAGGTGGACTGTTCAGTTCCCCACGAGTTATGCCCATTTCCGAAGCTTATATCCCCCAAAGTAATGAGGGCTCTTCCTAGCAGATCGGAGATAAAGGTCACATGTATTGGGCAATCTATTGCCCTGGGAGAGCCATAGATAGTTCGCAATGCCAAACCTAAATCTCCCTGGCTACCATAAGGAGAGAAGACCCTCATGTAATTCACAGATGGTTTCCCACACACCACAGCTCATTAATAACTTTTTTAAAATAAACCTTTATTTATTTTTTTATGTGGTATTGAGGATCGAACTCAGTGCCTTGTGCATGCAAAGCAAGCACTCTACCAACTGAGCTATATCCCCAGTCCTCATTAATAACTTTTAAGTGATACCCCCATCTAACAGGAAGCTAGTGACAGCAGTGGTAATGGCAGGTGATTTATTGGTTTATGAGTACCAACAATTAAATAAAAACTCTACTAAATTACACAAAACATGTATGTGTAAAAAAGTTCAAGTGGGCTGCTACCCAGAGTCAAATGAATTATATATGGTCCTGGAATTTGAGTATTTGGACTCCCCGTAATTTTACTAGAGAGAAATTCAAGCATTGGGAGATTGAGTCTTACAGCTGGTGGCAGAGTTAAAAATAGTAATCAGGTTTATATACTGCCCAATCTTTCTCAACAGGTGGGCCCACCTAGGGGACACTTACTATACTTGGAAATAGATGTATCCATGGAAATAGATGGAAATACTTTGGGTTGTCACAGTGACTAGGGGTTGCTAATGGCATTTAGTATCTGAAAGGCTATGGATGGTAAAAGTCCTATAATTCCAGAGGGAGCTTCACACAAGAACTGTTTTACCTTGCATGCCACTAATTCAACTCCCTCCCTTACCCCCACTGAGAAACTTCTAGCCAAATGCCATTTAATGCCACTTTGGCTGATTAAATGTGCAATATAATACCAAGTAATATTCAAAACAAATAAGAAAAAAGAAAATTTATTTTTTATCCATTAATATTTTTAAGAATTCAATTTCACTCCTACTGATACTTGTTTCATGTTTTCATTAAACTTTACCTGGATTCTCTAGTTCAAACATCAAATATGCTGGGGACATCTGGAGATTGAAAATATTTCATATGGGTTGAGGTTGTGGCTCAGTGGTAGAGTGCTTGCCTTGCACATGTGAGGCACCGGGTTCCATCCTCAGCACCACATAAAAATGAGTAAACAAAATAAATGTATTGTGTCCATGTATAACTAAAATATATTTTTTAAAAAATATTTCATATGATGGGCTGGGGGTGTACCTCAGTGACAGAGTGCTTGCCCAGTATTTGAAAAGCCCTGGGTTTGATCCCCAGGAAACACACCAAATGATAATAATAGAATGAAATAAAAATATTTCACATGAAATATGTTGGCATGAGCTGTGAACAAAAATTTACATGGCTTAGGGTGTAACTCAGTGGCACAGTACTTGTCTAGTATGTGGCAGGCCCTGGTTTGGGATCCCTAGGAACTGGGTTTAAACCAATCTAAGCATCCAACTCTTTTCTAGGCAACCTAAGGTAAACTTTGCTCATCATCATTTTGTTATAACACTAAATTCTTCATCCAAGGTATGGAGTTTTTCTTCTTTTCTTTTGGTACTGGGATGGAGTCCAGGGCCTTGCACACACCAGGCAAGTGTTCTACCACTGAGCTACATCCTCTGTCCAGCCATATTTGAACATGTTATGTATGAAGGATGATCTTGAACTGAGCATGCCCAACAATGTGCCCACCTCTACATGCGATGATGCTTCTTCCTCTATAAATATGTATGTTTCCCCAACAAAAGTCCCTAGCTTTCTTTGTTCAGGAAGAAGAACTGTTTTGAAAATTATCCTCACTGTTTGAAAATTATCTTGCTGCAAATAATAAATCGTTTTTCATTTTTTTAATCTCCTGGTTGTGCTTATTCATTTTACACTCACCAAGGGGCAAACCTTATTGCACTTAGCAATATCCTGATACCTCAATACTGGTCACTGTGCTTTAGGAAGAATACTGACAACTGAAGTAAGTTCTGAGGAGAAAAATCACTGTAGTGAGACACTTACAAATTTATAAAATGAGAGCTGGAAGGAAAATGTTTAACTTAAAACAAAAATTTAAGAGAATTCATAAAACAGCATATAATGGTATATCACAGTTCAAGCTCTGGGTTCTAGAGACCCTGGTTCAAATACACCATTACCAGCTCATGAGTTGCAGGCAGCTAAAAATAGAAGAAAATACATAACTAAATAGAATATTAAGGAATTCAGAATCTACTTAGGGGTAAAGGGAGTTTAGCTATCACCTGAGTGGGATTACAGATTACTGGTTATTCAAATCAGGTGGCTAAAACTATACCTGAAAGGTGCCTTAGGGTCTCCCAAGGTAGACGGGTTTCTTGCATCCTCTGTGACTCAGGAGGAATCATTCAGGAGTATGAAGCTCTTAAATTTTAAATCTTGGTCTTGAGTCTCTGACTAATAAGCAAACACACCCTGAGGGTAAAAGCTGCTTTCTGACTTCAGCTCACTCCACCTGATGTGGTAAATCCTAATGTGAGTAAGTTACTTTTCAACCCTGGGGAGAATTTATAACAATATAATGGAGTAAATAACCATAGTAATAGTGCTTTTGTGTAAATTAAAAATAATCTTTTTGGGGCTCCAGATGTAACTCAGTGGTATAGTGCTTGTCTATGGATTCCCAGCACTGCAAAAATCATCATCATTATCATCATCATCTCTTTATAATGCCTAAGAGAATTTAGCATTTTAGGAACTCTGTCAGATTATGCTTAAGCAATTGATTTTGACTTATAAGTTCAGACAGAAAAGTATAACAGAATTTACTAAGTGTATTAACAATATTGAAATATTTCTGAGAACTCAAAATTCAACAAAATCACAGGCTTAATTTATCATGTTCGCCAAAGTCATTTAACTAACTAGTAGAATTTTGTTTGTCAGGATTATACTTATGGCTTGTCAAGCATTTGAAAGGTTTGAAAATTTCCAATATATTAAATTTATAAGTGTAGTTTAAAAGGGGAATTAAAGAAGTTTATAAATGGGATTAATTGTTGAAAGTGAATTTAATCTGTTTGAATTGTGTTGACTACTAATCAAAGAACAAATGAAAGTAATTGCCCTTATTTTATATAGCAATTACAAGATTTATAAATAGCATACTAATAATATTCATAAATTGTATTTAACACTTGAAGCAAAACTAAATGTGTAAGCCTAGAAATTGCATATTAAAATAAAACCCAACTAGTGATAGATTGTCCAAGAGGATCCCTAGACTTTAACAAACTTAAATAGACGTCTCTTACATATCACCATAGGATGAGCTCCAATAGCCTCATCTGTAAAATTCCTAGAGTTTTTGTGAAGATTAAATGAGATAATGTATTTAAATCACTTAGTCCAGTATCTGTCATGAAGTTTCACTTGACAGATCATTCTATATATAAAAAGTCTTCAAAAATATGAATTTAAATATGTAGATTCACTGGTAGGTGGAAAAGGAACCAAAAGCATTCTGTCAATTTCCTGGAGAATGGAGTCAGTAGTTCCAAAAAGCTGGAGAATAATATAGATTTACAGACTCAGAAGGTACTATGTTCCAAACCCTATGCTGAGTGCTTTGTATCCATTATTTGGTTTACTTCTCACAATATAGTAGTATTATCCAAGTTTGATCAGAGAAGCAGAACTACTGTGAGTAATATAAGAGATTTATTCTAAGGATAAGACCTTACAAAATACTGGGAGTTGTGTAGTTGTTTTGTTGTTTTTACCACACTGGAGATGGAACCCAGAGCCTCGTGCATGCTAAGTATACCACTAAGCTACACCCCCAACTGGATTTGATTTTATACACACACCCACACATATATAGTTATGCTTCTGGTGTTGGATTTGAAGCCAGCCTTTCCAGCAGTTGTGAAGGGAAGATAGATATAGGGAAGAGCAAGGAGCTGAAACCTACATCTATCTCTCATAGGAATGCATACTGCCACACTGGTATCACACTGGAACCTTCATTGGTCTCTCACATTCTCTAAGCCTCCAACTTTGAAGATGCAGGTGATCTGCAGAAGAGCTGGCACTCTTCACCATGGAACATTCACACAAAGTTAGTCCAGGATTTGGAGATGCTGAAGAAGAGCCAGCTAGAGCTGGAGGAGCTAAAGGCCCAGTTGCTGCCCCCCATGAATAACACAAACCAGATGATCTATGATGATGTAGGGGGACTGCAAACACTACCGCCCTAAACCCTCCTTCCTGCCTTACTATTGCCCATTTCTTCTGTGACCAGCCCTAATCCAGAACCAACCAAGGAAGAAAATTCTGGGTGTCTCAGTCCCAACTTGGCTAAGCTGATACAACTCAAAGCCGCCAGTGTACTATTATCACAATTTTACAGAGAAACAAACTGGCTTAGAAGGTTAAATAACTTGTGCAAGGGTGCATGGATGGTGAGGGGCTAAGGTAGAACATGAACAGAAGCAGTCTGTCTCAGAACCATGATCTTAACCACTGCCCTTTGCTACCTCACCCTAATGTATGAAAACTGGAGTTTTAGCCCAATGGAAAAAATGATCTGGTAAGCAGCATGAGCTGGCCCATGTTGGAATAAGCTGCTTTGCCAAGCAGAGGGTCTCTTGTTCCTAGATGATGCTCAAACACAGGCTGGGTGGCCATCTGTCAGAGATATCATACAAGGGGGTGCTCAGTGGGAGGGAGAATGAACGAGGAAGCTACTAATGGCACTTTCAACTCCAAGATTCTGTGTTTCTATAACATATAGTTTGGGGCAAGGGTTGGAACTCACAATGTATAAGGAATATAACAGAAGGGATGGAGAAGAAGACAGAAGTGCTCAAGGGTGGGCTATAAGGAGACTTAGCCAAACCCAATAGTGCCAAATCCACTGTGAGAAAAATAAAATCATGGTCAACCCAAGAACTGTTTCACCCACAGGATGTCACATAATCAGCACGTAAGTGGTGATTTTTCCCATTAATTGATTTCACTGAATTGATAGGTCCTTTTTGTTGTTGCATAGGCATGATCTTTCAAAGATGCGTGGCAAGTCTGCAAATTAAGGCACACTACAGACAGACTCTTTAAAATGAAGTTTAATCAGTTGAGGACATGATGACAAAAAAGTATGAAGCAAATATCCAAATAGTTCAAAAAACTGCTTAGAAAAGAATTTTCACATTTGAATTTCTGCCAACACAAACACATAATAACAAACCTTATGTCTTGGTTACAGTTTTTTAAAAATTAAAGGAAAAAGATGGTGACTAGTCCAACATTTCTGCAGCAGATGCACCCTGATGATATCTTTCCAAAGCAGATATTACAATAATTTTCTTTTTCTTCTCTTAAATTCTACACAAGTTGGTTAACTAACTATACAAATTGGAAATCACGGCAGGTCGATACAAAGGTATCAGATGAAATTGACTTCCCACCAAGAAAATGACAAATCTGTAGTTTATGGATTAACATTTAAAACCTCAAAGGCAATAAATGGAAATCCCATGAAAAAGGTTTTTGCAATATGCCAGGTATCTTTCTCCACCCTTCTCCCCTGCTTTCTACCCAGGAGGCTGACTGAATGGAGCACCATTAGTCCCCATTGCTCTCAGGCTTCCAGCAGGGTTTAGCCAATAATCAGCACCAAAAGATCAGAGGGAGGAAGGAGAGTAAAGTTCTGGCATTTATTCTCCTGGAACACTTCTCGCAGGGTTACTTTGGGTTACAGAAAATCCTGTTCTTGTCAAGGCCTCTCACTTTAAGTTCTTTCTCTTTCTCCCTCATCCCACTGGACCTACAGGTGGTCAAGGCTCTCAAGTATTAAGAGGCTCACAGAAATGCAGCCTACCTTTTGTCTCCCTCCCTACTCCCATCCCCACATTTGTAAGCAGTCAGGTGCCGCAGTCTGGCTGGGCACAATCAGGAGCCACTTGTCAAAAGAAACTAACTTTATTTTTAGAACCACACACGCCAAACAAAACAGCCTCTCAGGAAAAACCCTCAGAGCCTCAACTGCCACCACAGGCTTTCCACAAGCCTCCCACACAAGCTTCTCTCCACCTCCCACAATCCTCCTGCTCTTGAGGCCGATTGGCTGGGACACGTGGGCGGAGCCAAAAA
>NW_026000249.1:31803959-31814719 GCF_001458135.2 Marmota marmota marmota
TCTGGAATCCAAATCGGCTGCTGTTCTCCCTGTGGAAACACACAAACAGACCCCCGACTCCAGACAATTACTGGGTCAGGACCTTTCCATTGTCCTGTTAGAATATCCTTCCAAAGTACCTTGGGCTTATGTACATTTTTTGGACACATATGCCTTTCCGCAGCACTAAGTCCTGATGAATCCAAATTTAAAAAGTTTAGAGTAAAAAGGGTTATTTTAAGTTTATCTTTGGGGAATATATACCCCTTCCCAATTCCTTCTTTTTGCTTTAATAAGTACATTTTAATAGTTTGATGAGCTCTTTCAACTATGCCTTGTCCCTGTGGATTGTATGGGATTCCCGTTATATGTCCCATGGGAGAGAGAGCTTGGCTCAGGACAAGGAGAGTCAGAGCATTAAAGGCTACCAAGTACTCCATAGCTTGAGGTGATGGTGCACTGTGAGGACTCCAATTTTACAATAGGGCATGGGTGGGGAGACTATGACTCTGACAAAATACCACCACTTCCCCTTTTTGTAGATGAACTTTTATTAGATTACAGTCATGCTCTTTCATTTAAATATTGTCTATGGCTACTTTTGTACTAACAGCAGAGTTGAGTAGCAGACTGCATGGCCCATAACACCTAAAATATGTACTGTCCAGCCCTTAACAGAAAGTTTGCCAACTGTGGCACTAGGCACCACAGTCAGCAATGGTATTCTTTCTTGTACTTATTTTCAGAAATTACTTTGACCCCAGGGCTCACAGTTTAACTGGAAGTTAACAGGCGATTCTTGGGTCAGTCCATGCAATTCATTATAGAAGCATGAGAATGTGAAGCTTTCAGCAATAAAACTTCAAGGTGCAAATCTGTGTGGTGCTTTTACCATTAAACCAATTTATTCTGTTAGCATTTTCAGAACCTGTCCTCAAGCAGCCTTCACGGGCATACTCCCTCTATGATACCTCACATTCTTCTCAAGGCAGAGAGTTGCAGGAGGTTTTGTATGCTCAAAGGTAATTTTTTTCAATCATTCAATAAGAAAATCGGTCATTTGGATAATCACTGTGCCAATTCACAATCAAGAGACCCTGGCAGACATCTTACACTCCACTAATCTAATAATACTTGAACTTTTTGAACAATTCAAGGTAATTTTTTTGTCTTCACTTGGTTGCATACAAGACAGATTTTTTTAAAAAATACTTAATGGGGGGGACGGTATTGACCAAATTATATTGTTACATCACGTGCACATACAAATATGAAACAATGGATCCCACCATTATGTATGATTATACTTTGCAAATAAAAAATATAAAATAAAGAAACTAATTTTTAAAGAATATTTAATAACAGAAAATTGTGTTGTTCATGAGAAATTATTTTGACCACGTCTTCATATGTAAAAACCAAAAGATGAAATTCAATATCCTTTTTCCCTAGGACCCTTGAAATTCAGCTCCCATGCCTACCAAGAATATATTTTTGAAGTTTTATGTTTAAAAGGTTTTCAAACATATACGCACTGACCCAGCAATTCCTGATCTAGAATTTTAGCCAAAATGCATGATATGGTGTTATTCAAAATAATTCATGGCAGGGTTGTTTGTAATAGCAGGGAATCTTAAGTAACCAAATATCTATTAATAAGAGACTGGTGTGAAAGCAGCCATAGAGCAAATGGGCATGGCCAGATTCCAACAATTTATTTAATTGCAGTATATCCATGTGATGGATTAAATGAGGAAAATCTTCCAACTCTTACATGGGGGAAAAAAAAACTCTAGGACTATTGCTAAATGAAAACAGCAAAATGCAGAATAGTACATATAATATTTTATCATTTGTGGAAAAAAGGGTAAGAGGGAGAGAACAGATAGAATTTGCTTATATGTGCCCAAAATACTTCTGGAAGGACACACACACACACAAGGAACTGCTAACATTGCTTGTCTCCAGGGGTGATGTGTCAGTCAGGATTCAGCTGGAGAAAACAGTCTGGGTATTTCATCCAGAGGGAACTTAATATAGGAAACTGACTGCACAGGTAATAGAGTTAAGATGTCAAACAGGAGACTATGAGGTAACTATGAAGTTATTAATAACAAGAAATGACTGCCAGCCTTAGGGTTGAAGGGATACAGGGAAGAAGTGGTGTTACCAGACCCCAGAAACTAGGTCAATTCAGTAGTAGTAAAACCATGGTGGGGACTGCCCAGAGGCAGAGGGACAAACACTGGGTGGGACTGACTAGGTGGAGCTGGAGCCAGAAAGTTGTAGTGACTTCTGGAAATTCTACTCAGGAAGGGAGAAGAGAGAAATAATTTGACTGCCCTCCTTACATCCTCTAGTTTTTATCAGTGCCTGTCCTCCCTACTGCCTGTAGATAGCCAGAAGCTACCAGGCAAAGGATCGTGGGAAATGTAGTTTCCTGAAGTAATGTGCAGAATAAAGAACAGGGATGGATCTGTGAAGAAGCACACAAATGACAGGCCCAGAAGGTCAAGTGTTGACCTGGGAGAGAGCATAATAAACATTTTAATACTTCTTCCTTTGTACTTCCTGAATTTTGACTCCTATGAATATATTGCCTATTAAAAATAGTCAAATATATAGCATAAGCAAACACCTAATGGAGTATACATTTTTTATTAAAAGATGAGATTTAAAATAAAAAGTCAAGCTACAAACAGAAAAATAATCATTAGCAGGAATGGTGAAAGTATGGTGCATATGTATAATGTAGCTATTCAAAAGAATGAGTTATGGGGTATTTGTGGAAGGACACATAGTGGTATCCATTGATGCCCAAGGGGAGATGGTCTGAATGGTTAAGGGATAGGAAAAAATTCTAGGGGGCAGAAAAGGCCCACAGTGAAACCCTGTATGTCCCTTTACACCTTCTGATTTCAGAGCCATGTATACATATTATCCATTAAAAATGGAAATCAAGATATTTTTCTCTTTCTCTACTTTAATTTTTCTGGTACTGGTGATTGAACCCAGGGGTACTTCACCACTGAGTTACACCCTCAGCCCTTTTATTTTTTATTTTGAGACGGGGTCTTGCTAAGTTGCTTAGGGCCTCACTAAGTTGCTGAGGCAGGCCTTGAACTTATAATCCTCCTGCCTCAGCCTCCTGGGCTGCTGGGACTATAGGCATGTGCCACCAAGCCCAGAATCCTTCTCCCTTCTTTTAAAATAATTTGTGATAAAATTTATATAACATGAAATTTAAATTTATAGTTCAGTGATGTAATGTGTATTGACATTGTGGCACAACAGATCTCTAGAACTCTTTCATCTTACAAAACTGAAACTCTGTACCCATTAAGCAACTTCCCATCTCTGCCTACTCTCAGCTTCTAGCAACCATCATTACTTTATCTCTATGAATGTGACTGCTCTAGGTATTTCATGTAAGTGTAATCATATAGTCTTTGTCTTTTTGTGACTAGTTTATCTCATTTAGCATTAGCCTTCAAGGCTCTTCCAAGTTGCAGCATGTGGCAAAATTCCCTTGTTAAAACAGAATAATATTTTATTGTGTATGTGTCTGTGTGTGTGTCTGTGTGTGTGTATTTTTTTGTCCATTTATTTGTCCATGCATACTTGTGTTGCTTCCACCTTTTGACTACTAGAAATCAAGATTTATACTTAAATTAACCACTTTTCTCATGGTAGAAATACACTCAGAAAGATGGGGCTCCTTCCATGGTATCTGGTGACCCAAGTGACTTCTCTGGAATAGACAGCTGCAGCAGCTGCAAGCTTTTCCCAAGAAACTCAGGTCCACAGAGGAAGTTTCTAGCATCTTTCCTAGATAGGCCTTTAATCACAATACTTGATGAAAAACACCCGCTAAAAAACAAAGTGTTTCAGGGTTATTAAATGAAAGTCACACTTACTGGATACTACTGTACAACTCTAAAAATGATAATAAATGTAATAATAAGGAATATTAAAATAAATTCTTACTAATGTAAGAATCTTAGTCTTATCAGTAAAGAAAACAACTATTGAAACCATTTTAGTGAAAACAGATTTTTGTTATTTTATTTCTTCCCTACTTGTGTGAGCACTCACCAATTTGTTTATTCTCTTCACCTTCCATTGTCTGTAGTGGGGCATTTTGCCCCTTACTTTTACATGAGTGAACAGATGAGAAAAAAATATATTCATTTGTAGTTTCAAAGTTTTTAATGGATTCTTTAAAATGGAAAATGTAGTAAAATGAATTAAAAGATTTTCTTATACTTCAGGCTAAATATTTTAGTGATTAATATTTATAAAAAGATAGGTAATGAAATGGGATACAGAGCATGAGTCCAATTTATGGGGAAAAATACATATACATGCACAGAAGAAAGTGCTTCCAGGTCATAAATGGAAATACCAGATGGATGGAATAGAGGGATCTAGAAACAGAAGCCATCCAAACACTGGACTCAATTCTAACATTATATGGCATAACAGAAGGTAGCCAGGGGGAAGATTAAGACAATAGGGTCCTCAAAGTCACTGAGGAGCCACTAACTTAATTCACCCAAAGGCCACCTATCTCTGGATTTCTGGTTAATTGGAAAATAAAATTTCCTGGATAGCTTAAGTTAGTTTTGATTGTATTTTCTGCTAAGTTCTAATCTTACTTGATATTATCTTCTCTATTTGACGTGAGATTATTATCCAATATCTTACTTGGTTCCATTATATTTTAATGCCCCCTTAATTAATCATCATAAAAAATGGGGCAGCAAATTCTTATATAGCTTTACTTACATGTTAACCAGTTTTTTTGATCATATGACTTCTCCATGCAAATTCTTATTTCTTTGCTTAACTCTCTCTCCCTCTGATGAAAACCCTTTTGCTTCTTTTCTCGACAAGGATTTGTTAGTGTACATTTGTGTCTTTGTCTATAATTTTTTTCTCTCTCCCTCTTTATTGAATAATGGGTTAGATGTGCAATGAATTCCTTTGATTTACATAAGGCAAAGAATTGGAATTGTCATGTTTTTACATAAATCCAGGGCCTTGAAGGGATGAACCATCAGTGAAGAATGGTAAAAGAAAAAATACACCTGCTGGTACAAGCTGACAATGAAAAATGTCTTTTGCTCTTTACCTGGTCTCTGGGCAGAAAAAAAAAAAGTGTGCCTCCCTTGAAAAAATGAATAACTTTGTACTATGCCATACCACCTGCACATGCCAGGAAACCTTAAAGTAAAATGTCGACATAAAAATTCTTCCCTATCTCTGATGCCTGGCAGAAACAAATGTAAAAATACATTGGAAGACCACATTCCATGTCTGACATGCTCAGGAACGCACAGGTAAAGCTCCAGTGATATTGAACTTAAAACTCTAAATCATAAAACCTAGGAAAAGATTCTACTATGAGTAAAAGGAGGCATATGAACTGCAAATCTATAGCCCCAAAGTTCTTCATATAATAGAACAATATAGTAGAAAGGATAAAATAAATATGTTTCAAATGATTATATACATAAAGAAAGCACTGTCATTCATAAAAACAAGTCACTATCTAAAAAATAATAAGCAGATTTGGAACCAAACTGATCTCCTAGAAATTAAAGATATAAATACTGAAATCTAAACTCAGAGGACTTTTAAATCATATTTAACATTGCTGAAGAGAATTACTGGAGAATATATCTGAAGAACTTATCCAAAATGAAGCACAGTAAGATAAAAAGATGGAATATATGAATTATGGAGTATATGAAAAAGAGCTTATGAGAAATCAAGGATAGAATGAGATAGTCAAATATATATCTAGCAGAAACACCCCAAGGAAGAGACTAGAAAAATTATGGGGATGGCAGAGTGATGGAAAATCAATATTTTGAGACATAATGGCTGATAATTTTTTGTGTATTGATTAAAGTCATAAATCCCTGTTTTAAGAAGCACATCCATGCCAAGAAGGAAAATAAAAATAAGCTGGAACCTGGATTCATTGCAAAGAAACATCAAAATCCCAAAGCTAAACAGAAGATCTTAAAAGACATTAAAGAGAGATCACAGAGCACCTTAAAAAATTAAATTGAAAAGAGATATTGCAAGAGCAACATTAGAGGACAAAAGACAATGGAATAACATCTTTACAGGGATGAGAAACTATAGCATTCAGATTGGAATTTAATATCCAACTGCTTTGGTTTGAATGTGTGTGTCCCTTGAAAAGCATGTGTTGGAAACTTAATCCATTCTCAAAAATTCTGTTAAAGCAGCACAAGATGGACTAAAACACCAATGGTTATCATTTAATCAAGAAGATAAAGACATTTTTAGAGATTGAGAGTTTACTACAAACAGATCCTAAAAACAAGGTCCCCCAAAATGTTATCACAGATGAAGGAACTTTCATATTGATAAAAGGGTCAATTTATTAAGAAGACATAATTCTAAATATGTATGCACCAAACAGTAGAGTTTCAAAATACTCATGTGTTTGAGAACCTGAAGACCAACCTAAGAGAACCTGAAGAAGAAATAGACAAACCTACAGTTATCATTAAAGATTTCAACACTACTGTCTCAGTAACTAATAGACAAAGTAGACCAAAAATCAATAAGTATATAGAAGATTTAAATGCCAGCAACCAACTTGGCATAATTGACATTTATAGAAAATTCTACCCAACAATTGTACAATACACATTGTTTTCCAAGTACACTGAAGAGTCACCATGACAGATGATATACTATGCCAATAAATTAAAGTCTCAATAAATTCAAATAAATTGAAATCATAACAGAGTATGTCCTCTCACCCAATGGAATAAAATCAGAAACCAGTAACAGAAACATAACTTAAAAATTTCCCAAATATTTGAGCATTAAATAAATTTTAATACATCCATGGGTCAAACAATAAATCAAAGTAGATTCTAAATGAATATAAATAAAAATAAAATATCAAATTTATGAAATTCTGTTAAAGCAATACTTAGAAAAACATCTATAGGTATAAATACTTATTTTGGAAAAAATTTTAAATCAGTAATCTGTTTCCATCTATAAGAAGCTAGAAAAAGAAGAGCAAGGTAAATCCAAAAGAAACTAAAACAAGGAAATGACAGAAACTACTGACTATTGTCTTAGTCCATCTGGAAAGCTATAACCAAAATACCTTAGACCAGGGAATTTGTAACTAACAGAAATTTGTTTCTCACAGTTCTGGAGGCTGGCAAGCCCATAATCAAGGTGCTGGCAGATCTGATACCATTTGAGGGCTCTCTGCTTCAAATATGGTGCCAGGCTGCTATGCCTTCACAAGGTGAAAGGGGCAAAAATGGACAAACAGATTCTCTCAAGACTTTTTGTAAGGGCATTAATCCCATGCAGTCCTTACAACCTAATCACTTCTTAAAGGTACCACATCATAACACTATTGCATTGGAGATTAAGTTTCAAAATGAATTCTGGAGAGATACAAACACAAACCATACCAATTGTCAATAAACAACTGGAAATTGAAATTCTAAAACATATAATTTACAAATAGCAACAAAAAACAAAAAACATACTATGCAAAACTTCTACATTGAGAATGATAAAATATTGTGAGAAATTAAAGAAGATATAAATAAATGGAGTGAGATAATATGATTCTGGTTTGGTACATTTAATATTATTAAATTTTTTATTATAATTTGTTATATATGACAGAAGAATGCATTATAGTTCACATTACACATATAGAGCACAATTTTGCATATCTCTGGTTGTATACAAAGTATATTCATACCATTTGTGTCTTCATACATGTACTTAGGGTAATGATATCCATCTCATTCCACTGTCTTTCCTACCCCTTTACCCCCTCCTTTCCCTTCCCATCCCTTTGCCCTATCTAGAGTTCCTCTAATCCTCCCATGCTCCCCCTCCCAACCCCACTATGAATCAGCCTCCTTATATCTGAGAGAACATTCAGCATTTGGTTTTTTGGGATTGGCTAATTTCATTTAGCATTATATTCTCCAACTCCATCCATTTACCTGCAAATGCCATGATTTTATTCTTTTATTGCTGAATAATATTCCATTATATATATATTCCACATTTTGTTTATCCATTCATCTACTGAAGGAGATCTAGGTTGGTTCCACAGTTTAGCTATTATGAATTGTGCTGCAATAAACATTGATGTTGCTCTGTCCTTGTAATATGGTGTTTTTAAGTCCTTTGGGTATAAACTGAGGAGTGGGATAGCTGGGTCAAATGGTAGTTCCATTCCCAATTTTCTAAGGAATCTCCATACTGCTGTCCATATTGGCTGCACCAATTTGCAGTCCCACCAGCAATGTATGAGTGTGCTTTTTTTCCCCCACATCCTCGTCAATAATTATTGTTGTTTGTACTCTTAATAGCTGCCATTCTGACTGGAGTGAGATGAAACCTTAGAGTAGCTTTGATTTGCATTTCTATAATTGCTAGAGATGATGAACATTTTTTCATATATTTGTTGACTTAACGTATATCACCTTCTGAGAAGTATCTGTTCAGTTTCTTGGCCCATTTATTGACTGGGTTATTTGGTTTTTTGGTGTTTAGCTTTTTGGGTTCTTTGTATGCCCTAGAGATTAGTGCTCTATCTGATGTGCATTTGGTAAAAATTTGCTCCCAAGCTGTAGGCTCTCTATTCACCTCACTGATTTTCTTTTGCTGAGAAGCAGCTTTTTAGTTTGAATCCATCCCATTTATTAACTTGGCTGTGTATCCATCCGGTCCAGGGCTTCTCTTGGTTGGTAGGCTTCTGATAGTGTCTTCTATTTCACTGCCTGAAATTGACCTGTTTAAATTGTATATATCATCCTGATTCAATTTGGGCAAATCATATGACCCTAGAAATTTGTCAATGCCTTCAATATTTTCAATTTTATTGGAGTAAATGTTTTCAAAATAATTTCTAATTATTTTCTGTATTTCTGTAGTGTCTGTTGTGATATTTCCTTTTTCATCATGTATGTTAGTAATCTGAGTTTTCTCTCTCCTTCTCTTCATTAGCATGGCTAAGGGTTTGCCAATTTTATTTTTTTTTTTCAAAGAACCAATTTTTTGTTTTTTCAATTGTTTCTTTTGTTTCCATTTCATTGATTTCAGCTCCAATTTTAATTATTTCCTGTCTTCTGCCTTTGGTGTTGATTTCTTCTTTTTCTAGAGCTTTGAAATGTAATGTTATGTCATTTATTTGTTGACTTTTTCTTCTTTTAAAGAATGAACTCCGTGCAATGAATGTTCCTCTTAGTACTGCCTTCATAGTGTCCCAGAGATTTTGATACATTGTATCTGTGTTCTCACTCACCTCTAAGAATTTTTTAATCTCTTCCTTGATATCTTTTGCAACACATTGTTCATTCAGAAGCATATTATTTAGTCTCCAGGTGTTGGAGTAGCTTTTATTTTTTATTTTATCATTGATTTCTAATTTCATTCCATTATGATCTGATAGAATGCAGGGTAGTATCTCTCCTTTTTTATATTTGCTGAGTTGCTTTGTGGTATAATATATGGTCTATTTTAGAGAAGGATCCATATGCTGCTGTACATTGAGAAGAAAGTGTATGCACTCGTTGATGGATGAAATATTCTATATGTCTTTTAAGTCTAAGTTATTGACTGTATTATCAAGTTCTATAGTTTTTGTTTGTTTGTTTGTTTAGTGGTGAAAGAGGTGTGTTAAAGTCACCCAGAATTATTGTGTTGTGGTCTATTTGACTCTTGAACTTGAGAAGAGTTGTTTGATGAACGTAGATGCTCTATTGTCTGGGGCAGGGGATTCCAAGATGGTGGTCCAGAGGGAGGCAGCAACTAGTATCAATCCACGACCCAGATCTAACCTAGTCAGAATACTTCATCTCAGAGAGTGTGAGAAGACCCCTATATGGCTGATTTCTGCAGAAATCACCAGCACTGTGACACCCATGCAGGGCTCAGAGCCTCAACATTCAAGCAGGACTCCTGACTCCTGGCTCCTGAAACCCAAAGCCTGCAGATCTAGCCCATGCACCGCTCTCAAGCGGCTTAGCAGAATCACCTATCAGCACCTCTGCAGAACTCCAGACTGCGCTCGGCTCCCAAGCAGGTCACTTTAGCTACTACCTACCCACAGCACAAGGCCATCACCCGGCTCCCCCACCACACCAGACACCCCAGTGCTGGAAGCAGACCAACTCCATCTTGGATAACCTTTCTCTCCATATCTGCTGGGGGCAGCTCTCAGATAGGATCTCCATCTGGCCAGGTACCAGGTATCCGACTCCCCCTAACCCCCAGCGGCGATAACTCAGCACAGTGACCACTCAACACAAAAACAGCTCCCAGCTGGGCAGCTGTACATTGTGACCAGGACACCACCCACTTGGTGTGAGCCTGGGTGTGAGAGGTCCTGCAGGTGGGAACTGCTAAGTGAGAGGGGATGGGATTAAAGTGTGGAGCCTAACAGAGAGACCAGGAGCTGGGAAATCTCCAGGCAAGAGAGGGAGACAATACTAGGCACTCAAGTCAGATGAGCGGTCCCAAAAAGAGACCACGAGGTGCAGTCTCCCTGCAGGGACTGGCGGGTGGCACTCCCTACTTCCAGGCGCCCTACACCAGGACCGGTCTTCCCATCCTGGTTACCAAAACCATCCAGAGAGCAAAGACACCAGCTTAAAACAGACAACCCCACCTATTGGATGAGGAGAGAAACAGAAAAGATACAGATCTCTAAAACTAGCAACAACCCTGGTTTCTTCTTTTTAAAA
>NW_026000249.1:31814744-31834725 GCF_001458135.2 Marmota marmota marmota
GGTGGACACAATATCTTTATTTTATTTTTATGTGGTGCTGAGAATTGAACCCAGTGCCTCATACATGCTAGGCGAGCTCGCTACCACTTGAGCCACATCCCCAGCCCCCTGGTTTCTTCTTTTGAGTATTTATTTTTTTCTCTTTCTCTTCTACTCCTCTATCCTCCGGCCCTCACATCCCCAACATATGTGAAACCAAGAACTTTGCATAAAATAGGATTTTTGAAGACTCAGTCATCTAAATAATATAGAAGTATTGTATATGCCCCTATTTTTCTTCTCTTTTTTCTTCTTTCATTTTTCTTTCCCTCCAAATTTTACTATTTTAACATCCTGTATTTTTCTAAATACATGTGTGTTTGTTTTATGTACTCTACTATCTTCCCACATACTTGTCTACCCTAAATTACTTCTATTCTCTTGCTACTAATCTTCTTCACTAGATTTCCCCTTTATACTTCCTAAGATATATTAAGTCTATACCCTCACATCCTACCTCCTCAGCATATTGTCCTACGCCCCACGTCTAGTTAATTTTTCACCGTCAGAAACTGAAAACCTTTTTATGAAAATACTGATTATAGGGCTAGGGATGTGGCTCAAGCAGTAGCGCGCTCGCCTGGCATGCGTGCGACCCCGGTTCAATCCTCAGCACCACATGCAAGCAAGGATGTTGTGCCTGCCAAAAAACTAAAAAATAAATGTTAAAAAATTCTCTCTCTCTCTCTCTTTCTCTCTCACTTTCTCTTTAAAAAAAAAGAAAAGAAAATACTGATTATATATTAGATAATAATTGAATCCAACATTTCTGTACATTGAGACTAAACTGTAAATGTCTTAATAACAACAAATTGTTCATAGGTGATATATTGCTGATATTGGGATCTGTTAACATTGCCCTTCCCCTCAAAGGAGGAATCTTAGAACCCTTCAAGAGCACTACAAATGTATAGGGTAAAAACAATAACACCCCAGACCCACTGAGCTGGAAAGGAAGACACATGAGCAACCTGAAAAGACAAGGGAAGAAAGTACCACAAACAAATCAAGATACCACATCATTAGAATCATTGGCAGCTACAGCAAAAAAAAAAAAATGATAGATAAAGAATTCAGGATATTCATGGTTAAAATGTTCTGTGAACTCAAGGAAGATACAAGAGAACAAATACAAGCAGTGAAAGATCACTTTGACAAGGAGCTACATATACAAATCCAAGAAGCAAAAGATTACCTTAACAGGGAGATAGAGGTTCTAAAAAAAAAAAAAAAACAAATAGAAATCCTTGAAATGAGAGAAACAATAAACCAAATTAAAAGCTCAAATAAAAGCATCACCAACAGAGTAGACCACTTGGAAGATAGAATGTCAGACAATGAAGATAAAATAATCTTGAAAAGAACACAGACCACACAGTGACAATGGTAAGAAACCATGAACTGAACATTCAAGAAATATGGGATAGCATAAAAAGACCAAATTTAAGAGTTATTGGGATAGAGGAAGGCATATAGGTCCAAACCAACGTAAAGAACAATCTATTCAATGAAATAATATCAGAAAACTTCCCAAACATAAAGAATGAATTGGAAATCCAAATTCAAGAAGCCTACAGGATGCCAAATGCACAAAATCACAACAGACCCACACAAGGCACATTATAATAAAAATGCTCAACAAACAGAATAAGGAGAGAATTTTAAAAGCCATGAGAGAAAGGAATCAGATTACATATAGGGGGAAACCAGTTAGATTATGTGCCGATTTTTCAATCCAGACCCTGAAAGCTAGAAGATCCTGGAACAATATATATATCGAGCTCTGAAAGAAAATGGGTGCCAACCAAGAATCTTGTATACAGCTAAATTAAGCTTTAGATTTGAAGATAAAACAAAAACCTTCTATGATAAACAAAAGTTAAAAGAATTTATAGCTAGAGAATCGGCACTACAAAACATCCTTGGCAAAATATTCAATGAAGAGGAAATGAAAAACAACAATGAAAATCAGTAGAGGGAGGTAGTACCCTAAAGGAAAAACTAATCAAAGAAGAAAATCAAGTCAAGTTAAATAACAAAAATAAACAAATATGGCTGGGAATACAAATCATGTCTCAATAATAACCCTGAATGTTAATGGCTTAAACTCACAATCAAAAGACATAGGCTAGCAGACTGGATTTAAAAAAAAAAAAAAAAGACCCAACAATATGCTGCTTCCAAGAGACCCATCTGATAGGAAAAGACATACACAGACTGAAGGTGAAAGGTTGGGAAAAATCATACCACTCACATGGAGTGCGGAAACAAGCAGGGGTTTCCATCCACATATCAAATAGAGTAGAGTTCAAGCTAATGTTAATCAAAATGGATAAAGATGAGCATTACATATTGCTCAAGGGAACCATACACCAACAAGACATAACAATCATAAATATATATGCCGCAAACCATGGTGCAGCTATGTTCATCAAACAAACTCTTCTCAAGTTCAAGAGTCAAATTGACCACAACACAATAATGTTGGGTGACTTTAACACACCTATCTCACCACTGGATAGATCTTCCAAACAAAAGTTGAATAAAGAATCTACAGAACTCAATAATACAATCAATAACTTAGACTTAACTGACATATATAGAATATTTCAACCTGCATTAAGCAGATACACTTTCTTCTCAGCAGCACATGGATCCTTCTCTAAAATAGACTATATACTATGCCACAAAGCAACTCTTAGCAAATACAAAAAAGCAGAGCTACTACCATGCATTTTATCAGACTATAATGGAATGAAATTGGAAATCAATGACAAAATAAAAAATAAAAATTTCTCCATCACCTGGAAACTAAACAATATTCTACTGAATGAACAATGGGTTACAGAAGACATCAAGGAGGAGATTAAAAATTCTTAGAGGTAAATGAGAACATAGACACAACATATTGACATCTCTGGGACACTCTGAAAGCAGGACTAAGAGGAAAATTCATTGTATGGAGTGCATTCCTTAAAAGAAAAAGTCAACAAATAAATGACCACACGCTACATCTCAAAGCCTTAGGAAAAAAAGAACAAAACAGCAGCAAAAGCAGTAGAAGGCAAGAAATAATTAAAATTAGAGCTGAAATCAATGAAATAAAAGAAACAATTAAAAAAATTGACAAAACAAAAAGTTGGTTCTTTGAAAAACTAAATAAAATTGTTTTGGCATACAAATTTATTATTGTTATGTCTTGTTGATGAATGGTTCCTTTAAGCAGTATGAAATATCCTTCTTTATCCCTTTTGATTAACTTTGGCTTGAACTCTACTTTATTTGATATGAAGATGGAAACCCCTGTTCGCTTCCACAAACCACGTGAGTGGTATGATTTTTCCCAACGTTTCACCTTCAGTCTATGGATGTATTTCCCTATGAGATAGGTATCTTGGAGGCAGTATATTGTTGGGTCTTTTTTTAATCCAATCTGCCAGTCTATGTCTTTTGATTGGTGAATTTAAGCCATTAACATTCAGGGTTATTATTGAGACATGATTTGTATTCCCAGCCATATTTGTTTATTTTTGTTATTTAACTTGACTTGATTTTCTCCTTTGATAAGTTTTTCCTTTAGTGTAATGCCTGCCTTTGGTGATTTTCATTGTTGTTTTCAATTCCTCTTCATGGAATATTTTGCCAAGGATGTTCTGTAGTGCAAGCTTTTGAGTTGTAAATTCTTTTAACTTTTGTTTATCTTGAAAGGTTTTTATTTCATCATCAAATCTAAAGCTTAATTTTGGTGAATACAAGATTCTTGGTTGGCTCTTTCAGAGCTTAATATATGTTGTTCCAGGATCTTCTAGCTTTCAGGGTCTGGGTTGAAAAATCTGTACATAATCTAATTGGTTTTCCCCTATATGTAATCTGATTCCTTTCTCTCGTGGCTTTTAATATTCTCTCCTTATTCTGTATGTTAGGACTTTTCATTATAATTTGCCTTGGTGTGGATTTGTTGTGATTTTGTACATTTGGCGTCCTGTAAGCCTCCTGAATTTGGTTTTCGAATTCATTCTTTATGTTTGGATAATTTTCTGATTTTATTTCATTGAATAGATTGCTCATTCCTTTGGTTTGGAACTCTATGCCTTCCTCTATCCCATAACTCTTAAATTTGGTCTTTTCATGCTATTCCATATTTCTTGAATATTCTGCTGATTTTCACTGTGTGGTCTACATTCTTTTCAAGATTATATATTTGGTCTTCATTGTCTAAGGTCCTGTCTTCCAGGTGGTCTAATCTGTTGGTGATGCTTTCAATTGAATTTTTAATTTGGTTTATTATTTCTTTCATTTCAAGGATTTCTGTTTTGTTGTTGTTGTTGTTGTTGTTTAAGAACCTCTATCTCCTTCTTGAAGTAGTTTTTTGCTTCCTGTATTTGTTTGTGTGGCTCTTTTTCAAAATGATCTTTTGCTGCTTATATTTGCTTTTTAAATTTTTTTTTATTTGTTGATAGCTCTTTATTTATTTATATGTGGTGCTGAGTCGAACCCAGTGCCTCACATATGCCAGGCAAATGCACTACCACTGAGCCCCAACCCTGTATTTGCTCCCTTACATCATCCTTTAATTTACAGAATATTTTAATTTTGTAAAATATTCTGTAATTTCTTCTCTGTAATTTCTTCTGCTGTGCTAGTCATAGATTCTAATAATGTGGTATCTTGATTTGTTTGGGCACTTTCTTCCCTTGTCTTTTCATAATATTTCTGTGTCTTCCCTTATAGAACTGTGGATCCGAGGCATTACAATTTTTACTCTATAGGTTTACAGTGTCCCTGTAGGGATCCAATACCTCTCCTTTGAGGTGAAGGGCAACATTAACAGATCCCAATATAAACAATATACACCCCCCAAAACAAATGTTTGCTATTAAGACGTTTACAGTTTGGTCATAGTATACTGAAATGGTGAATTCAATTATCATCTACAATATACTCAATAGGTTTGTAAAAGGGTTTACGGTTTCTGATGGTGGACAAAGAACCAGGGGTGAATAATAGGATGATAACGCTGAGGAGGTGAGGATATAGAGTTATTATCCCCGTGGCTGCTGGGGAGATGCTGGGGAAAGGGGGGAATTAGAAACTGGGTACCTGGCCAGCCCGAGTTCCAAACTGGGAGTTGCCCCCACTGAAGATGGTGATCACGGTGGCCCAAGATGGAGGCGCCTACTTTCAGTGGTGGGATATCCCCCATTGGGTGGGGGGAGCTGAGCGATGGTGTTGGACAATGAGTTCAGAGACGAGCTCTGTGGCGTGCAATGTGTGGCTGTCAGCTGACTTCAGAGCCTATGTGACGTTCAGGCAGGTGATTGCGTTTAGGGGACTATCTATGCTGCTGCAGAGTTCCAAGGTGGCGGTGACGGGGGAGCCCCATATTGGTAGCTAGAGGTCCACACGGGAGTGGTGGCTGGAGTTCCTCTGTGTGGGAAGCTGCTGGGTGTCCTGCATGGGAGCACCGTCCATGATTTCTGCTCAGAAGGGTGGCCAAAAGTTCTGCGGGGGTGCTGCTGCCAATGGTCCTGCTCAGGCACCCGGTAGTCCTGTGTGGGCGAGTAGTTGGGAGACCTACTCTGAGCTGAGGCCTGGAGCCCTGCACCGGCACAGTGACTGCGATTCTTGCGCAGGAGCAGGAATATCGCTTGAAGAGAAGCAGTATTCTCACTACTTGAGTCCCAGGTCATGGAGCGACACAGAATGCTGTCTCCCTCTGGCCCACCATCTTGGATCTCCCCAATATTGTTAAAATTTAAACTGTCACCAAACTTACCCATCAATTCAATGCAATTTCAATCAAAATCTTGGTAGGCTCTTTATAGAAATTGATAAATGATTACTAAATGTACACGGAAATTCAAAAGAACCAAGAATAGCCAAAACAATTTTGCAAAAGAATAGACTTTAACATCTTATATTACTTATGATAAGCTAATCATCAAGACTGTGTCATACTGGACTAAGGACACACATATAGATCAATGGAACAGAACAGGGCAACCAGAAACAGACCTACACATTTATGGTCAATTGCTCTTTGAAAAGAGAAACAAAGTAATGGAAAAACTGTGTATCTATATTTCTTTAAATAGATATCAGTGTTCACCATGTATGTAAAAACTAACTTTAAGTAACTGATAGGTCTAAATATAAAAATTAAACTATAGCTGGATGTGGTGGCACATGCCTGTAATCCCAGTGACTCGGAGGCTGAGACAAGAAGATTGTAAGTTTGAGGCCAGCCTCAGCAACCTAGCAAGGCCCTATACAATTTAGTGAAACACTATCTCAAAATAAAAAATAAAAAGGGTTGGGGATATGGCTCAGTGGTAAAGTGACCATGGGTTCAATCCTCAGTATCAAAAAACAAAAAAGTTAAACTGTAAAACTTGAGCGAAGAGAATATAGAATATTATGTACCTTGAGGTAAGAAAAGATTTGTGTGTGTGTGTGTGTGTGTGTGTGTTATAGTACTGGGGATTGAACCCAGGAGTGTTCTACCACTGATCAACATGGCCAAGCCTTTTTATTTTATGTTATTTTTTAAATTTTGAGACAGGGTCTCATTAAGTTGCCAAGACTCACCTTGTTACTGCAATCCTCCTGCCTCAATCTCCCAAGTCATTGGAATTATAGGTGTGGGCCACCACATCTGGGTAGGGAAAGATTTCTTAAACATGAAAAGCATTAATCATAAAAGGAAAATACTGACAAATTGGACTTCACCAAAATGTAAAACTGTTATTTGAAACACATCTTTGAGAAAATTAAAAAGCCACAGACTAAGAGAAGACATTCACAATTCATATATACAGTTTATATACATATTTATTCACATGTGCACATAATACACACACATATATACATATACACACACACACACACACACGCACACATGCAGAGGACTTGTCTCTACAACACACAAAAAACTCTTACAACTGAATCATAAGAAGAAAAGTAAATCAAATTTTTAAATGAGCAAAATATTTTAACAGATCAAGAATTCCACTCCTAAGCATATATACAAGAAAAAGACTATGTGCATAAAATGCCTCATATATGAGTGTATATAGCAGCTCTATCCATAATAGCCAAATAGCGGAAACAACCTAAATGTTCATTAACAGAGAAATGGATAAGCCAATTGTGAAAACATCTATGCCATGGATACTACTAAACAATAAAAAGGATGAATTACTGATAGGTGAACTCAAAATTATTGAACTGAGTGAAAACAGCCAGACACAAAAAAGCATATTCTTTTTGATTTCATGTATATAAAGTTCTAGAACAATCAAGTCTAATCTATATTGACATAAAACAGACCAATGGTTGCCTAGAGCTGAGGGCAAGAGGGAGATTAACTACAAAGAGGTATGAGGAACTCTGAATGGAAGATGAAAGTGTACTATCTTGATTATGCTACTGGTTACTAGTTATTTGGTATGACTGGTATCAACTCATCACATTTTACACTTAAAGTAAGTCCATTTTATTATAAATTATACCCCAATAAAGTTTACTAAAAATTTTTAAAAAATCATTTGTGGTGGGTTTATAATTTGTCAACTTACCTAAGCTGAAGTGAATTTCCCACTATAGTAGTCTCTCAGTATCCGGGATTGATTGGTTCCAAGACAGTCTGTTAATACCAAAACCTGTAGATGCTCAAGCCTCTTATATAAACTGCTGCAGTATTGCATATAGCCTGTGCATATCCTCCTATATACTTTAAATCATCTCTACATTATTTATAACTGCTAATACAACATAAATGTTATAATAATAATTATTATACTGTATTGTTTAGGGGATAATAACAAGGGAAAAAACCTGTACATATTCAGTACAGACGCAACTATCCTAGGAACAACTACATTTTTTATGCACAGTTGGTTGAATTTGCCAATGCAGAACCCAGATGGGGACCCATGGATAAAGAGACTGACTACATGTCCCTTCCTATGCTTCCAGTTAGGGTGGGCTATAAGAAAGATTCTAGTGTGAGATGAGGAGAGCAAAAGAGAAACAGCAGCCATTTTGTAACTCCAACATGTTGTTACTTCTGATTTACCTTGTTGGTTTGAGGCAGTGATTACAACAGAACCAGCAAGGTCAGAGGCAACAAGAACTAACATGGGTTTCAGTTCATCCTCACAGGTTCCAGTTCTCGCTTGTGGTCTCCAACTTGTCCTTGCTCTCCCCTACTTGACTTCCTTCTTCCTTTGCTGGCTGCATGCCCTTTGCTCTTGAATTGCCAGCATCAGATATAAAGACAACAACCTTACAGAAACTCTTTTACTAGCTCCAACAATTTCCTAAAGTTAAATCCTTGTAACAAATCAATATATAGACATGTATTCATTCCTGGTGGTTATTTTCTCTGATTGAACCTTTACTGATAAAGCCCTTTCAGGGTACGAACTTCCTTCAGCCACTGTTATCACTGTTATTATGTAAAATATTTTCCAAAGGAAAAAAATTACATAGTACCACTAAAAATCTATATTACATAAATGGGAGAATAAATGAGATATCAAAAATCTGGTTACTACTAGAATCATTGCTTATTTAATTTCTTTTTTGGCAGGGGGCGGGGGAGGTAGTAGGGATTGAACTCAGGGACACTCGACCACTGAGCCACATCCCCAGCCTTATTTTGCATTTTATTTAGAGACAGGGTCTCACTGAGTTGCTTAGCACCTCACCATTGCTGAGGCTGGTTTTGAACTCATGATCCTCCTGCCTCAGTCTCTTCCCTCCCAAAATATATGCATTTGTTAACAATAACGGGGAAAATGATTGAGAAAAAAAATAGACCACAATTATACCAATAATAAGGGTCATTATAGTTATTGGGCTAGGTGAGGTGGATCTGTGTTCCTAGTAGTTAAGACCAAGAAAGAAAGAAAACTAAAATACTCAGCTCATGTTTATAAACTTATTCACATTAAAATAAGGAAGAAATAGTCATATCTATAGGTATCCTCATTTCTACAACTGGTCACAGGGTCATAGTTGGTATTCATAACTACCTTCTTTCACTACTTAGTCTGTATTCTCTTTGTCCTCAGGAAGCACCTAAGCTATTAGTGATTCTTTACCTGGTGGGCTTTCTTGACACCTGATCAAGGTATGTGTGTTAAAGACTATAACAGAGTCCTGGCCATCCAGGTCAGAGGCAACAAGAACTAACACAATTTTCAGTCTGTCCTTGGCTCCAGCTTATACTATCGGTTTCAATCTTGTCCTTGATCTCCCTCGCTTTCTATCCATATTCCCTTCCCCACTGTCTTCCATGTGGACAAGTTTCAGCATGAAGCCTTACAGAAACTGGTTAATCAGTTTGTACAATTGTATAAAGTCAAATCCCTATAACAAATGCATAACAAATATCTATCTTCTAGATGTTCCACTTCTCTACTTGAACCTTGACTGTTAAATGAAATGTTATAAATATTCCCTCTCAACTTAAGCACAAGAATCCCCACTACCACTACTTTATTTGATAAATCATTGTGTCAATGATTCTTGCCAATTAAGAAAAATAATTAAAATATTTAAGAAATAAGACTTTGTCATTTGCAGACGACATCTTTAATTCTTTAGAATTAACTATTAGAAGTAATGAGATTGGTCTGGGGATGTGGCTCAAGCAGTAACGTGCTCGCCTAGCATGCGTGGGGCACTTGGTTCAATCCTCAGCACTACATAAAATAAAATAAAGATGTTGTGTCCACCAAAAACTGAAAAATAAATATTAAAAAAATTCTCTCTCTCTCTCTCTCTCTCTCTCTCTCTCTCTCTCTCCTCTCTCTCTTAAAAAAAATAAGTAATGAGATTGTTCAACAAGGTTGTTAGATGTAAAATTCAAAGACAAAACCAATCCCTTCTTCTATACCAGCATCAAAAAATAATGAAAATTTTAAAATAACAATAAAAGCTAAGGTTCTTTGATATAAATCTAACAAAAAATTTGTAAGACATTCATAAAGAATATTATACAATTTTATGGAAAGTTATAAAAAATGACAAATAAATGGGAAGATATACCACATTTGTATATGTGAATTCTCAACATCATAAAGATATAAAGTCTCCTGAAATTGAACTATAAATTCAATGTAATTTCAATCAAAATTTCACCAGGATCTTTCAGGAACTAAACAACCTCAATTTAAAACTCTTAAGAAAGTAGAGGACCGGAGCTGGGATTGTGGCTCAGTGAAAGAGCGCTTGCCTAGCATGTGTGAAGCACTGGGTTCGATCCTCAGCAGCACATAAAAATAAATAAATAAAATGAAAAAGTTCACCAACAACTAATAAAAATATTTTTTAAAAAAAGAAAGTAGAGGACCAAGTACAGCTAAGGAAATCTTAAAGATGACAAGGAAGATTTATCATTCAGGTATTAAAACCCATTATAAAACTATAGTAATTAAAAGTATTATTTTTTCAATATTATTTTAGTTGTAGATGGATACACAACATCTTTGTTTATTAATTTATTTTTTATGTGGTGCTGAGGCTCACACCCAGTGTCTCACATGTGTGAGGCAAGTGGTCTACCACTGAGCTACAACCCCAGCCCCCAGAAATATTGTTTTTAATACAAACTAAATTCATAGACCTTTGGAAAAAATAGCTCAGAAATAAGCACATATATATTTTCATATTTTGATTTTATAAAAGTGACATTATAAATAAGTCTAGAAAAGATGAACTATTCATTAAATGGTTGTAGATCACAAAAGAAATAATTCTGATTGATTTAAGACCTAAATGTGAAAAGTAAAATTCTGAAATGTTTTGATGTATTAGATCATATTGAAGAAAAAACAACCTTACATATGAAAAAGACACAAAAACAATGACAAATCAAGCCACATTATGGTTTTTCAAAGGTTTTTCTTTTAAATATACAGACTGAAATTTTTATGAATGAAATGGTATGAAATCTGAAACTTAATTCAAAATAATTCAGGAAGCAAGGGGAGGAATCAATGAGGGGCAAAGTAGTGAGAAGAAGGCTGGGAATAGGTTGGGTATAAATCAAGTAAGATTGGACATAATAATTGTTAAAGCTAGGTGATGGACACACAGGGGTATACTATGCAGTTCTTTCTACTCTGGTATACATTTGAAATTCTCCATTTAAAGTTTTTAGCTGGGCACAGTGGCACACGCCTATAATCCCACCATCTTGGTAGGCTGAGGCAGGAGAACTACAAGTTCAAGACCAGCCTCAGCAATTAGCCAGGCCCTAAGTAATTTACCAAGACCCTTTCTCAAAATAAAAAAAAATGCAGGGGGGTGCTGGGGATTGGCTCAGTGGTTAAGCACCCCTAGGCTTAATCCCCAGTACCAAGGAAAAAAAAAGATTTTTTTTAATATTCTTTTTTAGTTATACATGGGCACAATATCTTTATTTTGTTTATTTATTTTTATGTGGTGCTGAGGATAGAACCCACAGTCTCACACGTGCGAGGCGGGCGCTCTACTGCTGAGCCACAACCCCAGCCCAAAAAAAAGGTTTTAAACAAGAGTCAGGAAAGAAGAGATAATGCTTAAGAACAAAGTCAAAATACAGACTGGGCGAGTATTTTTGTAACACATATGACTAACAAAGGTAACTTCAACATACAAAGATCAACAATGTACTAATAAAAAATGACAATAAAACATCTGGGCATGGTGGCGCATGCCTGTAATCCCAGCAGCTCAGGAGGCTGAGACAGGAGGATAGCGAATTCAAAGCCAGCCTCATCAATGATGAGGCACTAAACAACTCAGTGAGACCCTGTCTCTAAATAAAATACAAAATAGAGCTGGGATGCGGTTCAGTGGTCAAGTGTCCCTGAGTTCAATCCCCAGTACCCCCCAAAAAATGACAATAAAACAATAACCAAAATATTTGAATAGGTAGTTCACAGAGTAAGAAATTCAAATGAGTAAAATACAAAATATGCTCAAATATCAACTGCTCTTACAATCCAGAAGTTGTAAGTTTAAATATAATTTTACCATGAAATAGTCTATATAAAGCCAACTGTAAAAATTTTATAACAAAATAAAAATAAAAAAGATTGGGGGTAGAGCTCAATGGTAGAGCACCCCTGAGTTATATCTCTACTATCATAATAATAATAATAATAATAATGTCTCATAAGATTAAGTGACAGTGAGGATTTGGAGCTATAATAGCCTTTGTGAGTAATTTGGAAAGCTAGTTGACCATATATAGTGAAGTTGATTGAGTGCCTATTCAATAATCCAAGATTCCACATGTTTCTATATACCCTGGCAAAACTCTCCCACATGTGCCCAAGTAAATATGTACATGTGTTTATTACAACACTGAAATCATGAAAAAATAGAAATAAATTTCATTTCTATCAATTTAGGAGTAGACAAATATCTAACAATAGTAAATCTTCAGTGGATTCAAATACATATGAGAATGATGCATACCAACTTTAGTATATTGGTTTTATCTGCAAATGGAAGTAGGGTGAAGAAGATGAAGCTTTAACTAAAGAATGTTTTATTTCATTATATTTTTAAAGAATAAAGTCACCAAGGCCAATGTTAATATGGTGCTCTTTTGTAATAAAGGATATGTGTTGGTTATTCTGTTTTTTTCATGATTTTTAATGATCTTTAACAAAACATTTTAAACCCAACAAATCCACCTTTTTTTACTTATACTACGCCAAATGATAAGTGAGACCTTTTTGTTTTGTTTCTCATGAAAATAACTATTTTGGTTTTGGCAGAGAATATGTTCCAAGGTCCACAGTGGATGCCTGAAACCACGGGCAGTACTGAGCTGTATAATTTAATGCCATTCCCATCTTAACTAATAACCACTTATGTACACTGTGGCCGTAGCTTTTCCATTTGGAGGTTTGACAGTAAAATTAGCACAAATTTCTTTTTTTCCTTCCTCACAACTTCATGGATTAGAAGATCTGTTCTTAACCTTAGCAACCTCAGTATGTGATTTTTTGCTAAGTCAAGAACATATTCTCCTAAAGGAAGCACTTCACAGCTTCTCTTTGGCACATGCTAATTGTCAGCATTATTATTCTTGCATTCAGGAGCCATTATTAAGAAAAATAAGGGTTACATGAACACAAGCAATGCAATATCACATTTGGTTTGATAATCAAAATAGGTACTGCCTGGCATGGTGGCTCTGCCTGTAATCCCAGTGGCTCAGGAGGCTGAGGCAGGAGGACCGCAAGTTCAAAGCTAGCCTCAGTAACTTAGCAAAGGCCATAAGCAATTCAGTGAGACCCTGTCTCAAAATAAAAAATAAAAAGGGCTGGGGATGTGGCTCAGTGGTTAAGCATCCCTGGGTTCAATCCCCGGTACCTCCCCCAAACAAAATAGCTACTGACTGACAAGTGGGTATAGCAGCACAAATATACTGTACAGAGGGGTGATCCATGTCCTGGGCAAGATGGAACAATATAGGGCAAGATTTCATCACACTACTCAGAATGACACACAAATTAAAACTTATGAGTTGTTTATTACAGCTAACTGATAGAAAATGAACCTGGATAAACAGGAATTACTTTAAATAGGACAAAAAAAATCACATATCAACTACATGACTTGAACATTGTTAAATTGTCCTTTAAAATAATTCATCTAGAAAAATAAAGCTAAAGGCAATTTTTTCTCTATCTTCATTACAATGGACTGAATGTTTATGTCCCTCCAAAATTCATACGTTGAAATTTTAATCTACAATGTGATGGTCTTAGCAGGTGGGCTTTTGGGAGATGATGAGGTCATGAGGGTGGAGCCTCCACAAATGGGATTAGTGCCCTTAGAGAAGAAAGCCCAGAGTGCTTTACTGCCCTCTTTCTGCTCTGAGGATACAATGAGAAGTCAGCATTTTGCAGCCCAGAAAAGTGCTTTCTCTGAACCTGACCATGCTGGCCCCCTTATCTTAGACTTCTAGCTTCCAGAACTGTGAGAAATAAATTTCTGTTATTTAAGCCACCTATTCTATGGTACTTTGTTATAGACACTCAAACTAAGACATTCATCTTGACATTTGCCTTGGCATTTGTAAGAGCCTAGAGTCTCATGAATGTATAATTACAAAATAATTTTAGCATTTTAAGCCTAGACTTAGCATTTAATCCAACATTCACTCAGGAATTTTTCAAAAAAAAAATAGACCACAAGCAAAAAGACAGACTGGGAAATGTCTGGGGCAGAAGGCATGGTAGCTTCTAATTTCCTAGGGACAATCCCTTTTATTATTGCTATTGCAAGCTATTCTAATACAATGCTATTATTTTAATATTAATTTTGAGCATTGTCTTTTATGTTAATTTAAGAAAATCATTGGAATAGCTAGTACCCACTTGAAGAAAATACCAGTGGAGGTTACTGGGACCCTAATACCATGTCTTAAGAATCCTAGGGGTGGAATGAAATTAGAGATGGCCCTCTAATGCAATTACATATAAATCAGCATCCTCAAGTAGCTTTATTACATTTTACCCCAGCTGGTAAAATATTCTCTACTCCATCCCCAACAGATATAAACATATGACCTAAGCAAATTTCAGTTTTGCAATATCAGGATAAAGAACAAGTAATTGGGTCACAAAAGCATTATGCAGAGCCCCAGGAATGTCTCTACTGATGTCAGCTATTGATGTCCACTCAAGAGCTCAAACCTGGTTTCAGGCTTAAGAGGGTTGTCAGAAAATGTGAAATACAGATAGGACTGGCAAGGTATGAAATTTATCACAGGTTTCTCCTTCTCCAGAATTAAAGCTGTCAGTCAGGCAGGGGGAAGACAAATGTGACATGAGCTCTGAAATGCTCTTTTTTATTTATACACTTCAGCAGTTCATTGTTGCCTTAGCTCCTGGAGGTTAAAACTAATGAGAAGATGAATAATTTCATGTAAGTAAAGAATATGAAAATTGGATATGTTTGAAATAGTCATTATATAAAATATAGTTGTTTTATTACTTTTAACTTTTGTATGGTAGACTATCTTGCTAATTCAATAAAAAACTTTATGAAGGTGAATGAATAATGTTTGTCAGTTTCTTTAAACTCCTTGGATGAAAGATGCTATATAAAACCAAAGCATACTATGCTGCCCAAAGTGTACTATTTTATTTCATAAACTGCAGTATAAAAAGCTGTGAATAAAATCTCTCGGTGGGTTTGAGAGGATGATCATTACCTTCCTAGACCCGGTAATAGATCTCCCGGCTTCTGTGCAAACAGCAACTCCTGTTGCTTGTTGCTGCCCAAGTTTTGAATACTCACAGGCAAATACTGACAGGACAAATTTTATTTTTTATTTTCTGGCAGTGCTGAGGATTGAACTCAGGGCTTCACACATGCTGGGCAAGCACTTTACCACTGAGGCACTTTCCGAGCCATTATTTTGTTTTTTATTGCAGTGCTAGAGACTGAACCCAGGGCTTCACACATGGTAGGCAAGTGCTTTACCACTGAGCAACATCCGCAACACAACAGGTCAAGTTTTGGGGGGGTTGTTTGGTGTGTGTGTGTGTGTGTGTGAGTGTGTGTATGTGTGTGTATGTATGTAAATAGGTATGTACTCAAGTGGGAAATAAGTCATGAATAAGATGAATGGATGTTTGATTAAATGTAAGCTTATGGACAACATTTATTTATGACTTGCTTGTATTGCATTTCTGAAGCCAGTATATTATTTTTTTAAATAGGCAATGGCAGGGGGTGGGTAACTTATTTTCAGGGTCCAGAAATTGAAAAGAAAAATTTGTGCCTTCTCATCTTGTGACATCACTGAAATTTATATGTAATGCTCCAGAATTAAATCACTCAACAAAGATAAATTGAGTGCCTTTAAGAAATTCTCACATCCTAATCCCTGTGTTTGTTGAATTGGAAAGTTTAATACAAGTTTATTACCCTGACTGCATTCAGACAGTGATGAAGGAACACAAAACATGTTTGCATCAAAAGTTAAATAACTAGAACAGACAACAGTATATGTCACAAGATGCCAAAATGAGTAATCTGAGCTGTTAAGGCTGTGTATTCAGAGGCAGGAGAAGACAAAGAATCAGGGGCAAATGGGCCAACAGAGTCATAGAACTGACTATAAAAGAGTTTTCAGTGAGGGAATGGGAGAGGTGAGGTTAGAAATGTAGTTGGAGGGCTGGGGTTGTGGCTCAGTGGTAGAGCTCTCACCTCACATGTGTGAGACCCTGGGTTCGATCTTCAGCACCATATAAAAATAAATAAGTGAAATAAAGGTATTGTGTCCAACTACAACTAAAAAATAAATATTTTTTAAAAATAGAAATATAGTTGGATAATACACTAAATTGAAATAATATTATAGTTTTTCACTTTCTTCCTCAAATATAATTATCTACAATTATTTAGTTTGTCTTTAGTTTAAGTCTCTAAATATGAATATGCATGCTGCCCAGGACAGAGACACACAGTTGGTCTTGCTTTTGCAATAAGTACAAAAGAACAGGTGGTGACAAGATCTTAGTTGTTGATGATGATAATGTTTAAAGTGTTATTTTACTTTACATTGGATTTTTCCTGACTTCTCTTCATCCAACAGGCTCATATCACTGTCAGCAGCCCCCAAACACTTGAATATATTTGCTATTTGAACTTTCTCTTTCTCTCTCTCTTCAGTATTGGGGGGTTGAACCCAGAGACACTCTACCACTGAGCCACATTCACAGCCCTTTTTATTTTTATATTTTGAGACAGAGTCTCACTAAGTTGCTAAGGCTGACCTCAAAGTTGCATTCCTCCCACATCAACCTCCCAAGTAGCTGAGATTATAGGTGTGTGCTACGGCACCCAGCTGCTATATCTCTTTCTAATTCTTTCTATCTTAGTCTAGACCACTGTAGGCAGTCTTGAAAGTTTGATTTAAAACAAAATTAAGCAGATGTGGAGAAACCAGAACCCTCATATATTACTGGTGGTAAAATAGTGCAGTAGCTATGGAAAACAATTTGGCAGTTCCTTAAAATATTAAATATAGTGTTACCCTATGACCTGGCACTTCCAATCCTAAGTATATACTTAAGAGAAATGAAAACATGTCCACATAAAAACTTATACTTGAATGTTCCTACAGAATTATTCATAGTCACAGTAGCCAGAAAGCAAACACCACCCAAATGTCCATCAAATGGTGAATGAATAAAGAAAATGATATGATATAGCTATACAATGGAATATTATTCAACCATAAGAAGGAAGAAGTACTGATGTATGCTATACAGAGATAAACCTTAAAAACATGTTAAGTAAAAGAAGTCAGTTATAAAAGACAACATATGATTCCATTTATATAAAATGTCCAGAATAGGTAACTCTATACAGTTGGAAAGCAGATTAGTGGTTGCCAGGGACTGAGGATCAGGGGGAGTTGGGTAGAATGTGGAATGAAGTGTATGATTCCGTTTATATGAAATGTCCAGAAAAGGCAAATCTACAGAGACGGAGAGTAGATTAGTGGTTGCCAGGGCTGAGGGGCAGAGGGAGTTGGGTAGAATGGGGAGTGACTGTTGAAAGGCTTATTTTGGGAGTGATGAAAACATTCTAAAATTGCAGTAGCAATGGTTATACTCTAAATATATTGTGAATGTGAATATACTAAAAAGTATTGACTTGTACATTTTAAATGAGTAAATTGTATGTTATGAGAATTGTATCTCAATAAAACTTTTTAAAATCGAACACATTATAATGACATGAAGGAAATGCTCATGGTACAGCATAAAGGGACACCAGTTGCACAGTAGAACCAGATTTCCTTCCTTTTTTGCAACCCTTGCAGCCACAGCAGCCAGCTTGGCAAGAACTGTCTGAGAAGAGGAGATGCTGGCTTATTGAATCAACTGTAAGAACTCCACAAGCAAATAAGTAACCTCACACTGGATGTAGAAAAGACATCAGAAGAGCAACTGGAGACAGGCAGCTGGCCTAGCTCAGGGTTTTATGAGCTGAGTGATGGGGCTTCAGGATCCCTTCCCAGTTCCTCTAATCCAGTGTTCAGTATTTATCCAATTGTTATTCCAACACCAGCATTTACAGCCCGTTGAAGGCAACCTTGACTATCTCAAATGGTTGCCCCAAATCTACAGATCTCTTAAGATGGCTAAACTATAAAGAAGGCCACTGTGAACACCAGGCTTCGAGAGCAATTTACCATAACCCCCTCCATACCAAGATTTATTCTATTTTCTGTGTGTGTGATGCTGGGGATAGAACCTAGAGCTTTGGGTATGCTAGGCAAATTCTCTCCACTGAGTTATACTTCCAGCCTGTACCACAATTCCCTTGATGTCACTGCATATGTAAATCCTAAGTACCAGTGTGATTTGGTATCTAAAAATGGAAATGATATATATCACCACACCAGTCCACTTCATGCTGTGGCTGTGTAGAGCCTAATGTTTCTCCTTTGTCTGATGGGGACCATAGCAATGACATTTGTGTTGGATCTGAACTAGATGCCACCAAAAGTTCCTTACCATCTTATGGAGAGCAGGCTGTGCCTAATCTGAGTTACTCCATTTTGTAAAGCAGTAGTTTGTCACAAACTACTCCATTTTGAGTACATGTACCAAGGCAAACTGACTCTAAGTCTTATTTGTGTAAGTAAACCACCATCTGCCCACCACAACCATAAGGCACAAATTGATGGATAACTCCTAAGTGCCAATTTATAAAAGTAAATCAAGGAGTACCTGAGCATGGGAGCATCCCAAATTATCAGGAACACCAGACCTGGGAGCTTATCAACCTCACCAGATACAACCCCTTCACCTAAGACCCATAAAAGGAGGAATCCTTTAAGACATTACCTGGTCACCTGAACAATCTTCAGAAGCCTTGCCCAGGAAAATCACCACAGCAACTAACCTCTGATTTACTGTCCCATGGAGCTTCAGCGGAGTCTGATTTCTCCTGTCCGTGACAATCATGCACAGCCCACTCCAAGATGACACTCTGAAACTTCCATCTGCTTGAGCCCTCTGCTTTGACAACTCTGCAGAACTGGTTCATTAAAACCCTTATCTGACCACCTACAGTTAACTCTGAATTCATCTCTATCTCCGCCTATGCTCTTGGCACAGATCCAACTTTAACTCTTTCTTAGTCTTTCTGTGACCTATTATGTGTAACTTGAGTGTTACAGATGTTAGAAATTAGGATTGCAATAAAAGAACTTGTGTTTGCTTGGCTTGTTGACTATCATGTGAATAATAAGTATTCTGTGAACTGCTTCCACTGAAAGTGGTGTAGCGTGTTATTCAATAAATCCTGACATTGTAGAAAGACACAAATGTTTTTAATCTATGTTAATGGCATAGCTCACTCACAACATATCTCCAACCAGGCTAAGGTCTGCTTCCTATTCTCCATCCAGTAAGAAAATGGTACATTCTGAGCCTGATGCAGAAAACAACACACCCTTCAAAGGGTCCAACAAACCCAGGACCCAAATGATAGCTGATCCCATATAAGGGCATCTGTAGGATGGCAGCGAGTGTGTCAGGGCTACTGGGAACATCTAACAATGGCAATGGTGTGAACCCTTAAGAATTTGAAATAACTATGTTTGCTCTCTGGCAAAATACCCTCTTTGCACAATAGGGCATTCTCCCCACTGAAGCAATTCTCAAAAGAATCAAACGCAGAACAACTGAAGAGAAAGAGGTTGCCCCCACTAGAGAGCTGCTGGCCAGGTGCTGTTACCGCTGTTTAGAGTGGAAAATAGTTTTTGTCATTTTTTAATGACAAAATCATAGAATTTACAGGGAAATGGATGGCATTAGAGCAGATTATGCTAAGTGAAGCTAGCCAATCCCTAAAAAACAAATGCCAAATGTCTTCTTTGATATAAGGAGAGTAACTAAGA
>NW_026000249.1:31835005-31844639 GCF_001458135.2 Marmota marmota marmota
TTGCTGAGGCTGGATTTGAACTCACAATTCTCCTGCCTCAGCCTCCCGAGTCGCTGGGTTTACAGGAGTGCACCACCATGCCCAGCTATCCCTCAATTTTTTAAGCCCTCCATTTAGGGTCAGTGGTCCAATCTAGACTGGATTGTCCTAGTATTCAGGCCAATGCTCAGGTAGCACATGCTCACTGAGCAATTCTACACTTGGAGTCATGCCCATAGCTTATTTTATTAAGAGTGAATTTCTCTGTATCAGAGGATCATAATTTTATCCCCAAAGTAAGTTTTTTTCAGAGGCAAATGTTTGAATTGGCTACAAATTAGGGATGGAGGAAAAGGCACCAAAATGCTGTTTATATGGCCCAAGAAGGGGTTACTGTGATAGGGCCTTGGCCCCAAGTATGGCAAAAGTTTTTATGAATCCTTTTAAGGTATGCCCAGCATCCCTATGCAGGTTTCCATCTCTGGATTTAGGATCTGTCCTACAAGTTCTGAGCCTAGTAAATAGAACAGTTCTGAGCAATGTAGACTATATCATAACAAATTTTGCAGAACAATGACTACCTCTTGTACATACTTCATACAATTGTACCTAATGCCCCTCAACAGGAAATTCTGTGCAGAGACACGATCATAAAGAATCAAGGGGCAAATGTATGTCCTAAAATTCCATCCACCTGACATTGGGATCAAAAGGTCTCATGCAAATGAAACTTGAACATCAAAACCTGTACTTTGCCAGATACTCAGAAAAATTAAAATAAACTGGTATCATGAAACCCATTCATTGTCACCACTATTAATATCTCAATATGAACATCTAACTAGTAAAATATCCTTTACCTTCCATTAAAGGCACTAGTGTCCTTACATAATGAAGATGAGGCACAATTTTCCTTGGTTTTATCTTAATAAAAGAAAAGGATACTATGAAAGTATTATACAAAAATTAACATATTATCTCCCCCCTTTCCCTTCCTCTATTGGTCTTCCTTTTATTTATTTAGTGTTTTTTTTAATTGGTGCTTTATAGTTGATCTGTGTCTTTGAAACTGTGACAACTCTCTGAGTAACATTGATGTAGGAAATGTTTATTTCCCTAATTTTAAGGGAAGTGGGGAGATAATATGTTAATTTTTGTATAATACTTTCATAGTATCCTTTTCTTTTATTAAGATAAAACCAAGGAAAATTGTGCCTCATCTTCATTATGTAAGGACACTAGTGCCTTTAATGGAAGGTAAAGGATATTTTACTAGTTAGATGTTCATATTGAGATATTAATAGTGGTGACAATGAATGGGTTTCATGATACCAGTTTATTTTAATTTTTCTGAGTATCTGGCAAAGTACAGGTTTTGATGTTCAAGTTTCATTTGCATGAGACCTTTTGATCCCAATGTCAGGTGGATGGAATTTTAGGACATACATTTGCCCCTTGATTCTTTATGATCGTGTCTCTGCACAGAATTTCCTGTTGAGGGGCATTAGGTACAATTGTATGAAGTATGTACAAGAGGTAGTCATTGTTCTGCAAAATTTGTTATGATATAGTCTACATTGCTCAGAACTGTTCTATTTACTAGGCTCAGAACTTGTAGGACAGATCCTAAATCCAGAGATGGAAACCTGCATAGGGATGCTGGGCATACCTTAAAAGGATTCATAAAAACTTTTGCCATACTTGGGGCCAAGGCCCTATCACAGTAACCCCTTCTTGGGCCATATAAACAGCATTTTGGTGCCTTTTCCTCCATCCCTAATTTGTAGCCAATTCAAACATTTGCCTCTGAAAAAAACTTACTTTGGGGATAAAATTATGATCCTCTGATACAGAGAAATTCACTCTTAATAAAATAAGCTATGGGCATGACTCCAAGTGTAGAATTGCTCAGTGAGCATGTGCTACCTGAGCATTGGCCTGAATACTAGGACAATCCAGTCTAGATTGGACCACTGACCCTAAATGGAGGGCTTAAAAAATTGAGGGATAGCTGGGCATGGTGGTGCACTCCTGTAAACCCAGCGACTCGGGAGGCTGAGGCAGGAGAATTGTGAGTTCAAATCCAGCCTCAGCAACTTAGTAAGACTCTGAAGTAACTTAATGGAACCTTATCTCAAAATAAGAAAAGAAAAAGGGCTGGGGATGTGGCTCAGTGGTTAAGCACCCCTGGGTTCAATCCCTAGTACTAAAAAAAGGGTGTTTTTTTTAATAAATATTACTGTATAAAATTGCTTTTTATACCAATGTATAATTTTTATATCAATACATGCATATTTTGTTCATGAGTAGTGGATATTTTTATATTCCTGTTAAGTTCCTATATAATAGAAACAGTATGTGTTTTATACATATCATTGGGTAAATTTAATAAAACACATTATATGCTATGACAAATTATTTGTTTTACTGCTGAAAATTTTTAAAATAAACATCTAACAAAGTAAGACTTTTAAAAAGCTTCTTGCTTTAGCGTTTTTCCCCCTTCTGACAGTCTTGTTCTCTAGTTTATAGCCATGCAGTGGCTATTATTTTATGCCATGTATTTTCCTCTATATTTTCCCTGGGTCACATATTTTAATTCTAGGCACTTCTGCAATTTTCTTAACAACTATCTTAAGTTTGATTTCTCTTCTGCAGAAATGATAAAAGGGAAATAACTGTGCTGTTATAAGTTCCTCTTTATGCTTGGAAATAAAAGTTGGTTTCTTACCAAACATGATATCAGGGAAATGACATCATCTTTTTAAACTGAAAATCCAATGTTTCCAGTATAAGCTGAGACTTTATTTTTTAAGTGAAATGAGATTATAAAATATATCTGTGTTTTTTAAACAAACCTATTAGAATGTACACTTCCAAGAAGTTCTAGCATTTTCCAGGTAATCTCTTTATGAAGCCTTGCTTTAATGCCAATGTTAATGAGATCATTGTTCAAACATTTTTGAAATTCATATTGTTACGTTTGCCTCCATAACTGTGATGTGTGATTTTCAAAATATCCCAAATGTCAATATATTCTTATTCTCTAATAGTGATTAAAATTTTGGAAATAGTCACCCATGTTTGACAAATAAGTCAAAAGATCAATCTGGAGAGTATTTTTTAATGTCAAAAATGATATACTACTCTAGGGCAATGAAACTTTTCTTTCCAGGATAAATCTAAAGGTACTTTATAAAATGAGTTTCAAAAACTAATCTGATTAGTGACAGTCTTGTTGGAATAAGGCTCTAGCTTCTCACCAACAGTGCCATGGATTTTACACAGATTACTTTAATAAGTCCGTTCAATAGTTCTGCAGGGTAAAAATTATCCCCATTCTATTGATAAGGAAACAAGACCTGAGAAGTTAAACAACATGCCCAAGAAAGCCCAGCTGCCTGAGGCAGAACTGTTCTGCAAATTTCCAATCTGCTGGTTCTCCATGAGGCCAAGTGGGTAATAAACACTGTCATTCTTAGTTTTTAAACTTAGTTACTTTGCTTTATTCTGAGCAGTTTAATTTTTTTTAATTTCCAAATTCTACCTGCTATGTGCATGTCTAAGCTTGAAATTGGGCCAAGTCTTCCTCAAAGATCTGGAACTTTTCTGCCCTTTCTAGCTTCCTTTCCCATCCCCTCATTTCAGATATAGAACTATAATGTTAAGTCTAACCTGACAAATTTTAAGCACAGCTCCTTTCTCCAATAATAACACCAAGGGCTTCACATTTATCCTATGTATCACAAATTCAGTCAATGGAATCCAGATTAATGAGGGCTCATCATTTTTCTTCTCTGAGTTATTTGGAAAGCCCTCAGTGCCATGCATCATCCAACGCTATGTTTTTCAACTTATAAAATCTAAAAATACAGCCTAAGGAAGCAGGGCCAAAGAAAGGCATTAAGAAAATAATGAAACCTGTAATAAAATTAAAACCATGAATATAACTAGGGGAACTATCCATCCATAGGATGAATATATAGTGTAAATGAATTAAGAGTTAGAAATCAATGAGGTCTGTTAATTGAGTTGATTCCTGTAATCTGGTAAAATTCAAATAGCATCTTTTTATTGGCCCATGGGTTGCCTGAATGAACACTGCTAGAGTTTTTGGCAAGCAAGACTCAAAATAAGCCAATACTTAAATATTTCCAGCAGGACCATGTTGAGGGTAGTGTAACTACAACTTTGCTTTAGAGCAGCGGGTTCCAAGAATTACTAAGAGTAATAATAATAGCAACCACTTACATAATACCCCCATTCCTCTGTATCCTCAAAGGATTCATCCCTGCAGATACCAAAGTTTTCCAATGCTCAAATTCCATATATAAAAATGGTGTAGTATTGGCATACAACCTATGTACATCCTCCCATATACTGCAAATCCTCCCTAGATAACTTATACCTCCCAACACAGTGTAAATGCTATGTAAATGGTTGCATACTATATTGTTGAGGGAATTAAACTGAAAAAAAGTCTATGCATATTCAGTACAAATGGAATTTCCCCTTCAAATATTTTGATTCATATTTGGTTGGAGCTGTAGATGTAGAACCTGTAAATAGGGAGGACTGACTAATACTACCTATGTGTCAAATACTAAGTTTATCCACTTAATCTTCACAGTTGTACAGTGGGTGACATTATAATCATCAACATTTTACAGGTGAATAGATGGAGAAACAATTTAAGTGATTTGCCCAGGGTCACATAGCTAGTGAGTAATGAAAACCAGAATTTAAATATGTTCTGCCAGGTGTGGTGGTGCACAGCTGTAATCCCAGTGGCTCAGGAGGCTGAAGCAGGAGGATTGTGAGTTTGAGTTCAAAGCTAGCCTCAGCAACTTCTTCGGCCCTAAGCAACTTAGGAAGACACTGTCTCGAAAACAAAACAAATATATATATATAGTGGGGGGCCCTAGGGATGTGGCTTAGTGGGTGAGAGCCCCTCGGTTCAATCCCTGGTACATAAATAAATAAATAAATATGTTCTAAATCCTCAATCTGTAATGCCCTCCCTTAATGCTATGCTGCCTCTTGTGTGAATTTGCTTGGTTAGAGAGGACAGAGCTGGAAACTAAGGACAGTCTCTTTACCGTGGGACCAAAAGATTTTGCCCAGCAGTATATTCATAAATTCATCTGGGGAAAAACTGAAATCTTTAAACACAGATGATTGGAACCAATCACCATTTTCCTCTACTCTTAGGCACAGTATGATCTTAATGATTAAAATGACTAAATAAGTATGTTCAGGAAGAAATCACAAAGGCCAGTTTTCAAAATCCCAAAATTCACCAATTCTCTTATGAAGAAATATAAAGTGATTCTAAAGGACTATATGTGATTTCCAACTAATCTGAATTTAATCTATCACCACCTGTCCCTTTTCAGTAAATGTGCCCATAGTGATTACTTACTTACATGTTGGTGGAAATTTAAGTCACTCTTCTAAAATTATATTATGTTTAAGTCACTCTTTCAAAAGAATTTATATTCAATTTATATTGAAATAATTTCAAACATACTCAGTTGCAAAAATAGTAGAATGAAATTCCAAACATTCTTCACCCACATTCAATAATTAACATTTTGCCACATGTATGTCTGGTTTTTGTTGCTATAACAAAACACTTGATGCTGGGTAGCTTATGAAGATATCATATTTATGTTGCTTATAGTTTTGGAGGCTTAAAGTTCAAGATCAGGGGGTCCTATCTGTTTGGCCTCTAGTTAACCCCACCTTGGCTGCATCACAACATGGTAGATGGCCTCACTCTGAGAATGCACGTGAGAGGAATAAATGACATAGTGAAATAGGAGGCCAAAGAGCTTCAGGGGTCAGACTTACTGTTTTATAATTGCTCATTATGCAAGATCAGCATTAAACCCTTCTGGAGGCAGTGTCTCCATGACCTGGCCACCTCCCCAGAGGCCCCACCTCTTAAAGCTCCCACCACCTCTAACATTGCCACACTGAGGACCAAGCTTCCAACACAGGAATCCCTGGGGGACAAACCACATTCAAATTGAAACATACATTTATGTTATCATTGTCTTTCTTTTTTTCTCTATTTTTTCTGAACCATTTGAAAATACACTATAGACATCATTCTCCTTTACATGTTAACTCTTCAATATGCATCTTCTAAGACCCAACATAATCTCTTACATGATCACAGCTCAATTATTAAAATCAGAGAATTTAATATTGATATAATGCTATTAATCTGATATAAATCTGTATCCAAATTTTACTAATTGTCCTAATAATAACCTTCAAAACACTTTCTCCTGTTTGATCCAAAATTCAATTCAAGATCAGTTTGCAATTGATCAGGCATCTCTTTGGTCTCCTTTAATTTAGAACAGCTCTCTAACATTTCTTTGTTTTCATGACATCAACATTTTTTAATAGTTCAGGCCAGTTATTTAGTAGAATGTCTTTCAATTTAGTATTAGCTAAGGTTTCCCCCAGGTTATCCTTTGGGTTATTTATTTTCAGCAGGAATACCACATAGATGGCATTTATACTGTAAATTCTCTAAGGATGATAAAGACAATATGTAATGCTATTTAAGGACCCTATCAGGCAAATAATTATTTTTTGAAGGAGAGAGAAGTTCGCCATGCTACCTATATTTGAAGCCAATATTATTTCTGTATGGTGGATTCATCATGATCAAAAGAACAGTATACTTTAACAAGAGCATACTGTAATTACTGTCATGCAGTAATTACAGGAATATTTTGGTTCAACATAAAACCTATCTAAATTTAAGAGCCAAGAAAAAGATGTCTTCAATGTTGTGAACTTCCTAGCTCTGTACATCTTTTTTCTGGGGGGAGTCAGGAAGGTCACTTAGGCACAAGACAAGAACCGGACTAGATGACTTCTAAGGTACTTTCTAAGTCTGATCTGTGTTCCAGAAGGTTTATATCTGGGATCTTTCCAGCTTTCTAAGTGCAGGTCAGGATATCACTCTGAATCAATAGGAAAATTTTTAGTATATTAAGAGTCTACATGTAATCTGAAAAGATGCCTAATTTCACTGAAAATTAAAGAAATGTAAATTAAGACTATGTTGAATACCCAGGAGATTGACAAAAAACTATAAAAGTTTAAATGACAAGCTCTGTTGGTGAGAATTGCAAAAAGAGACCTTTTTGTGTTTGACCTATGGGGATGCAAATTGGTATACAACCTCTTTGTAAGATAATTGAGCAATAGCTATAAAATTTTTAAAAATTCATTTACCCTTAAATCAGCAATTAAATTTAAAAAGTTTATTCTGCAGATATACTTGCTGTTATGGTTCAATTATGGTTTGAGTGTTCCCACCACCAAGTCTTCATGTATTGAAGTTAAATCCACATTGTGAGGTATTAAGAGGATGGAAATTTATTCTGACTGTACTTTTTAGAGGTAGGGCCTTTGAGAGGTGATTAGACTTAGATAAGGGTGGAGCCCCCATGATTGCATACTGGTTGTCTTATGAGACGAGAGAGATACCGGAAAAACACATACATAACATGTACACCCTAGGTATGTTTCTTGCCATGTGATACTCTGTGCTGCCTCAGAACTCTGCCAGCCTCTGCCAGCAAGAAGGCCTTCACCAGATGGAACCCTTGACCTTGAACTTCCAGACCTGTGAGCTAAACAACCACTTTTCTTTATAACTCACCCAGACTGTGGTATTGTGATATTAGCAACAGAAAATGGACTGATGCTCTCTTGCACATGTGTAAAATGATATAAGTAAAAGATTACTCAATGCACAGTATTTATAACTGCAAAAGATCAAAAACAATGTAAATGTCCATCATAGGGAACTGGTATATAGATATAGTTATAGATATAGATAGATAGATAGATAGATAGATAACAGATATATATGTATAGATAGATATAGATATATACCAGATGTCTATATCTCCAATGAAATACCATGCAGACATTTAGAAAGAAGGAAGGAGAACTCTTTATGTACTGACTTAGAAAGAGCTCTAAAATATATTAAGCGGAAAAAATGTAACAGCTTTTATATGCAGGACAGATTTTATAGTATTCTATCTTTGATATAAAAGGGTAGGACTACATGTGTTTTGTTATTGTTTTGTTTTGCTTTTGTGGTACTGGGGATTAAGCACAGGACTGCCCTACCATGAGCTACATCCTCAGCCCTTTTTATTTTGAGACAAGGTCTTGCTAACTTGCCCAGGTTGGCCTCAAACTTGTACTCCTCCTGACTCAGTTTCCTGAGTAGCTGAGAAAACAGGTGCATAACACTACTTCTGGCTTCACATTTTCTTGTATGTCCACATATAAACTAAGACGAGTTGTAAGGGCAATCAATATCTTGGCAGATGGGGGACAAGAATTAGCAAGAGGCTTTTTACTTGCATATCCTATTGTGTTTTATGGTTTTTGAATCATATGAATATATGACCTATTCAAAAATTAAATTTTAAAATAAGTACTGTGGGGGTGAAGTTGTGGCTCAGTGGTAGCGCACTTGCCTAGCATGTGTGAGGCACTGGTTTGGATCCTCAGCAACACATAAAAATAAGTAAATTAAATAAATAAATAAATACTGTCTATAACCACCTCACTTAAGTAAATATATACACAGAATGAAAAGAAAATGGTAAAACAAACCCAAACTAAAAAGAATCTGTTTTTCTTCCTGTCTACCTGGATTTGTGAATTCTAGAGGCAACTAGCATTAAAGAGTCTTTCTCTTTTACATGTGATAGCATGAGTCACAGGTTATCAAAAGATATTCTCATTTTCAGGAGAGAGAGAAAGAGAAAGAGAGAGAGAGAGAGAGAGAGAGAGAGAGACCTAATTTTTTTTTCTGCTGATGCTTTACGCAAATTCCATTGGTTCTCTTTTATATTTTCTGTGATCCCCCACCCCCTCCAATTTCTGGGTGCTTTACTTATAATGGCCTACTCTATGGTGCGCATAGGCTTTAGAGCTACTTTGCCTACTTAGAGAGCAAGAAATGCCTGAGAGTTTGCTTCCCCTGGGGGTAGCTTTAGCCAATAACTGACTAGTACAAGAGTGTGACATCTAGCTCCTTGCCTCTGTTCCAAATAAACTTTGGAGGTGTGATTTACATTCCAGAACTCTCCACAGCATCCAGCTGAGCTGGTACTTTGTTTAAAATTACACCCTTAGTTTGCTTCTGCTTTTTCCATGCCCTACTGCCGCAGTCTGGCTGGGCACAATCAGGAGCCACTTGTCAAAAGAAACTAACTTTATTTTTAGAACCACACACACCAAACAAAACAGCCTCTCAGGAAAAACCCTCAGAGCCCCAACTGCCACCACCGGCTTTCCACAAGCCTCTCTCTCCCACACAAGCTTCTCTCCACCTCCCACAATCCTCCTGCTCTTGAGGCCGATTGGCTGGGACACGTGGGCGGAGCCAAAAAAGTCCCCCAATGAGCAGCTCCGTGGTCTGAAAGGGCAGGGAAACAGCCCAATGAGCATCACCGCAGAGGAGCCAATCAGCTAGATGTTGCTGGGGCCGCTGTGAGCCAATCATCAGCCGGCAGCTGGAAGTTTGCTGGCAGCTGGAAGTTTGCTGGGGCCCCTTCGGCTGTGGCTCTCAACATCTCCCCCTCTCTGTTTAAACAACAAG
>NW_026000249.1:31847251-31856021 GCF_001458135.2 Marmota marmota marmota
CCAGGATCATATGCAATTTGTTGCTGCTGATCCTCATAAGGTCCCTTTCCTAACAACATATCTAGATTTCTCTGAGGATAACCAGCTGCTGCATTTCGCCTAGCCGTCTCCTTGCAAAATTCCTCATTGGCAACCTTCCATAACAGGTATTGTCCTCCATTTAGCACAGCTTTACACATATTAGCCCAATCTGCTGGCGTCATGTTCAAGTTGTTAATGGATTCGACCATGCTTACAGTGAAGGGTGCTTGAGGACCATAGGTTGTTACAGCCTCTTTTAGCTGCTTCACTGTTTTGAAATTTAAAACTTGGTAAAATCGCTGCCCTCCTGCCTCAAATACAGGGCATGTTAATATTTGAGATCTTGTCTCAGGATCCCAACTATCAACTGCGGGGGTTGGGGACCTCCCAGCATATGGAGGTGGCCTTGTTAGTTGGACACTTACGTCCTCTGGTGATAGAAAGGTGTTAGTAGCAGTCTCCTGTAGAGGTGGTGCTGTTGGTTGGACCTAGGGCCTTGTGCATGCAAGGCAAGCACTCTACCAACTGAGCTATATCTCCAGCCCTTAGTGGTTTCTCCCAGGGGTACTTCCTATCACTTGTGTATGAATCCCTTTCTGGAGAACCCGAGCAAAGACATACAGTTTATCAGATTTTCAATGACTAACATGAATCAAAAAAAAATTGATTTTTCCTGTGATAGATTTGAGAAAGTGGGATACCTTTATTATAAGTTCCAACCCCACCTTTGATACATTGTAAATCCTCCACAGTATATACTTCATTATGCAATTTTTATGGTATGTAATAATTTTAGTACCTCATGCCTACAAGCAAATGGGTTTTGCTACATACCTAATCATATAACCAATTTAGTTAACATAGCAGTTCTTTCCCTAAGGTCCAATATTTTTAAAGAGCATAAATGAAAACAACAATGCTTTAGGTAGACCAAGTACAGAGGTAACAAAAGAAAAAACTCTAATATCTTTTTGGGTTATCCACTAGCCTTCTGAAACATGACACCAGATTATCCCTATCATTGGTTTTGCCTGCCTACCTAAGGATGTCATTAAAGCTCACAACAGAATGCAGCTAATTTAAGAATTGTGTATTTGCATTTCTAACTGATTTTTGCTTTTACAAAGACACAGGTTTCCCGAGAAAATTTCTCTGTTTCCCCTTTCCCTATAAACATCACCTGAGGATCTGGAATCTTCCTACAGGTAAGGGCTTTGGTCAAATGTTTGGTCATTTCAGAAGCATCCACAATTCAGCAAAAATGGGAGAGAACATTCGTGTCCTTTTTAGACTTGTAGTTGGAGACAGAAAGGATTAAGATCTAAAACAGAGGGTCTTCAAATTGCAGCCTAGAAGCCAAATCTAGCCCACTGTCTGTTTTTGTACTGTCCTGTGAGTTAAGAATAATTTTTATATTTTAAATTATTTTTTAAAAATGAAAAGAAGAATATCATTTTGTGACATGTAAAAATTATGTGAAATTCAAATTTCACTGCCCATAAATAAAGTTTTATTGGAACACAGCTTCACTCATTTGTTTATATATTTTCTAGCACTGCTTTCATTCTACAAGGGTCCCCACTGAATAGTTGCAACAGAGATAGTGTGGCTCTCAGTGGTAGGCAGATTAATGGTCACCCATAGCCTTATCCCCAGAATTTGTAATACCTTACTGTACTTGGCAAAAGGGACTTTTTTTTTTTGGTACTGGGGAGTTTATCCAGGGACACTCAACCACGGAACAACATCACCAACCCTTTTTTTGGTTTTATTTAGAGACAGGATCTCATTGAGTTGCTCAGGGTCTTGCTAAGTTGCTGCGGCCGGCTTTGAACTAGCGATCCTCCTGCCTCAGCCTCCCAAACCACTGGGATTACAGGTGTGTGCCACAATGCTTGGTGGCAAAAGGGACTTTTCAGGTACAGTTAAGATTATAGACCTTGAGATAGAAAAAGTATCCTGGATTATCCATGTAAAACAAATCTAATCATATGAACTATTAAAAGCAGAGAACTTCCTTCAGCTAGCATCAGGATGACAAAAGGGAAAGTCAAAGAGATCCAAAGGCTGAGAAAGATTTGATATGCTGTTGCTGGTTTGAAGATGAAGGGGGCAATGTGACAAGGAACACAGGCTGCCTTAAGGAGAGGAAAGAAGCTGATAGCAAACAAGGAAATGAGGGCTTCCAGCCACATTAAAGTGGATTCTGCCAGCAAGCTGAATTATCTTGGAAGCAGATTCTCTTCTCAGAGCCTCCAGGAACATGGCCCTGCCAACATCTTGAGGTTTTTTTTGTTTTGTTTTGTTTTGTTTTGGTTTTTTTGATGCACTAGCCAGCTGAGCCCCAAAGAGATTAATTTCTGACCAAAAAAGTGTGAGCTTAGAAATTGTTATTATTTTAAGCCACTATGTTTGTAGGTATTCGTTATAGCAACAATAGGAAACTATTATGTCCTCAAAGCCTAAAATATAAACTGTCTGGCCCTTTTCACATAAATTTGGCAAAATCTTGATCTGGATTCTTGCCATTCAAATTGTGGGTTTGTTTGTTTGTTTGTTTGTTTAGTACCAGAGATCAAACCCAGGGATGCTTAATCATTGAACTACATCCCCAGTCCTTTTTTAAAATTTTTTATTATGAGACAGGGTCTTACTAAGTTGTTTAGGGCCTTGCTAAATTGCCAAAGCTGGCTTTGAACTTGTGAACCTCCTGCCTCAGCCTCCCTTGCTGTTGGGATTATAGCCATGTGCCACCACGCCCGGCTTAAATTGTGGATCTTCAGCACTGGTACCATCTTGGACCTTGTTAGACCTGCAGAATCTCAGACATTATCAAGATCTACTGAATCAAAATCTGCATCTTAACAAGATCCCCAGGAGATGCTTTTGTGTATTAAAATTTGAGAAGCACTGGTCTGGAGTTCACCTTGCTGTTGTCTTACCTTAGACAAGAAGTTCTTAGCTACCTGTAAGAAATGAGCAGAAATGCACACAAAAATAATAATGGCAGGGGAAAGCTGGTTATTTATTTTTTCTTTCTTTCTTTCTTTCTTTTTTTTAAATTTTGGTACCAGGGATTGACCCAGGGGCACTTAAAAACTGAGTCACTTCCCCAGCCCTTTTAAAAATATTTTATTTCGTGGCAGGGTCTTGCTGAGTTGCTTAGGGCCTCACTAAATTGTTGAGGCTGGCTTTGAACTCACGAACCTCCTACCTCAGCCTCCCAAGTCACTGGGATTACAGGTGTATGCTACTACACCCAGCTTAGCTGGCTGTTTCTTGGTTATCCTCACAATCACAAACATCCTCATCTTCATCCTCAGCATGATCATCACCACATTCATCATGCCAAAGATGCATCAAGCACAAGCTTCTGGTCTCTCTTGCAAATGCTTATTGAATATATACTTGAATCTGTCAACTCCCTAGAAGACCATTATGTTAGTTCCCTAGGGCTGCTGTCACAAAATAACACAACCAGGTGACTTAAAACAACAGACATTTATTCTCTCACAGTTCTGGAGGCCAGAAGTCAGAATCAAGATGTCAGCTAGGTTGGTTCCTTCTGGAGGCTCTCAGGGATAATATATTCCATGCCTCTCCCTTAACTTCTTGTGGTTGTCCATGATCCTTGGGGTGCCTTGGCTTGAACAGCCATTACTCTAATCTGGGCCTGAGTCTTCTTATCAGCTTTTCCTCTGTATCTTTAATCTCTCTCTGCCTTTCTTTTTAAGGATACCTGTTGTTAGATTCAGGGATCACCCTAAATTTGGAATAATCTCATGTTGAGATCCTTAACTTAAATACATATATTTCCAAATAAGGTCACATTCACAGGACTCAACCATATCTTTTGGAGGCTGATATTCAGCCCACTACCACCACCATAAATACCATAAGGAGATTGAGCAATGCTAAATTGATTCACTGCAGTGAGAAAGAACAGCATTTTGACATTCTTCATAGGGTCTCAAAATGGGAAGTGAGCAGAGGATAGTAAGAGAGTTTTGAGGCATGGGGTAGGTAATTTTGAGAGTAGACTTGCAAGGTAGAGTATTGATTGGGAGTAGGCAAAGCTCATGACATCATAAATCTACATTAGACAGCACAGCAAAGAAAGCCTAAGGAGCAAGCTGTTCACATATCAGCCAGTTCCAGGCCTCAAGCTTGGCCTCTGTACAGCAACATCCTTGCTGGAAGATAAGACCACAAGTTGTGGTCTTTCTATCACTTGTTCCCAAGCAAGAATGCGTATGTCTAAAAATTTTCTTTTCTTTTTCTTTTTTTTGTAATGCTGGGGATGGAACCTTGGGCCCATCCCTGTCTCTCATTCTTCAGTTGGCAGTATTAATATAATAGATATATCTATGAAAAAATGTATGTTCTATCCACTTATTCATAAGCATTGCTTTATACACAGGATATTCAAATTTTTAAATGTTTTTGTAGTTGTAGATGGACAGAATGCCTTTATTTTATTTGTTTATTTTTATGTGGTGCTGAGGATTGAACCCAGTGTCTCACACATGCTAGGCAAGTGCTCTGCTGCTGAGCTACAGCTACAGCCCAGGATATTCAATTTTTTTACTTATTTATTATCCATTTTTTTTCTACTAGATGTGGTAAGTACATTTTTCTTGCTGACCACTCCATCCCTAGAACTGTGCCTGCCACAAATTCAGTGCTTGAGAAATATTTGTAGAAGAGATGAAAATAGACTATTGCCATTTGGACAAATACATTAAACTACTGTAGGATAGATAGATAGATAGATAGATAGATAGATAGATAGATATAGATAGATAGATAGATAGATAGAGATATAGGCAGAAGTCTCTTGCTCATTTATATCTTGCTGGCCAAATAAGTCAATTTCTAGATAAAATCTATTAAAGTCCTAATGGTTATGATAGTAGGGGTTTATTGGAAGAGAAAAGAAGTAATAGAGGTTTGAAATCAAAATATATAATTTCGTTACTATTCTAGTCTTAAAAGATTTAAGATATGATGCACCTTAATGGCACCTAAACTGCAGGATAAAAATGAACCTCCCAGCCCAAATCACCACATTAATGATGCAGGCTATTTTTCATAACAAAAAAAAAATAGAAGCTGGGCTACATGATCATCTTTGCAGCAGCCAGTATGCATTAAGGCAGAGAAAATTATTGTGCTGATTGATTTTAATTTAACACAACTCTGTCTTTAATAAATGAAATTTTCTCAAAAGAAATCTAAAATATCTTAGAGAGGTTGTCAAGAGAGGAGAGAACTAAGCTTTGCAGGAAAAACCATAGAACGATGTTCTTATGAGGAATTCTGAAAAGCATTAAAATTGACTAATTCATTAGAAGAGCCTTTTGTGAGCTTATTACAGATTCTTCATTATTACAGAGCTTCCAAAAGAACTTAAAGGGCTTTTTAATGTGAAATGAGCAGTACAACTTGCTTTGATGTTTCCCAAACACCTAATTTTTGAAAATAGCATAAGTAGATATAAAAATTATACCTATTTTCAACTTTCCCAATGATTTGAAATGTTACTTTGCTTGATTCGGATAGTTCAGCAATTTGTTCATTTCATTTTGTTCCATAAAATCTTTATCTCATACACAAAATATATTATTATTGTGTGCAAACATGCTTTATTAACTTCCAACATCCTCCAAGTTTGCAATGCAACTATATCCTTCTGTTCCATTAGCACTCATCATAATTCCCTCATTCTTTCACAGGGCCATGGTTCAGTCAAACTAAGTTTTATATCTAAGCCAACCATTTCCTCCTAACATTCCTTTATGGAATTGCCTCTTTACCTTACTCCTTATTTGCTTTTCAAACCAGTCTTAATTTCCTTCTGGTTCCCACATTAATTAATGAGTTCAAATTTTTTAAAGGGTCTTCATTTTCTTCATCATTTAGTTGCTATTGGATGAACTCCATGGTTATCTGATGTTCTTAAAGATTTAAGTGTGGTAGAACCAGTCTTAGTGCAAACCTTGCATCTTCTTTTAACAAGTCTTGGCTTATAGCCTCTCAGGATGATATACATCTGCCATCCAGTCATGGTTAAGAAAAAATTATATAAAACTTGGAGATAAAGCAAAAAGGTGTACATCCTTTCAATATTGGATGGAGAAGAGGGCTCACTCAAGGGTTATCTAGGGCAATGAACCCTCTTCATTCACTTCAATATAGGTTAATCAGAAGTTACATGAAAAAGAATTTTCTCCAGGAGCAATGCAAATAATTTCTGCCCAGTAGAAAAGATAACCATAAAAGTTATACTTTTAATTATACTTTTTGCAGGGGTATTGTTTGTTTTCCTGTAGAAAAGTTTTATATCTAAGCTAACCATTTCTTTCTAACATTCTTCCTTTTTATTTATTTAATTACTTTTTCGTGGTGCTGGGGATTGAACCCAGGGCCTTGTGCATGGGAGGCAAGCACTCTACCAACTGAGCTATCTGCCCAGCCCCTCCTCCCACCATTCTTTATGAAATTGCCTGAATATACATTGCTCCTTCTTTGCTCTTCAAACCAGGCTTAATTTCTTTCCAGTTCCCACATTAATGAAAGAGTTGGATAAAATTTTTAGCATGTATTCATTTTACATATGCATAAGAGTCTGATTTTTTATAAAACATTTTTTTAGTTGTAGATGGATACAATACCTTTATTTTACTTGTTTATTTTTATGTGGTGCCAGGGATCAAAACCAGTGCCTCATAAATGCTAGGCAAGCACTCTTCCACTGAGTCATAACCCTGGACCCTGATTCTTTTTTTTTTTATTAGAACTTAGTGCCCCTAACACCTTGCACCCCCTCCAAGAGGCAAGTGTTCTGGAGCCCTTTGGAAAAGAAAGCAGAGCAGAACAACTTCAATATGAAAAACAGAATGAAAAATCACTGAAGTAAGGAAACAATACCTTAAGTCTCTGGAAAGAAAAAAAATAATCACCATAGAGACCATGTGGCAAAAAATGACTTCTATTTAACCCCTCTTCCCTTCTGGTTGCTGAAGAAAGGGAGGGCACCAGGTTCAAGCAGTAGAAAAGGATAAGGGAATGCACTATTTATAGACAAAAGGCGTTATGGTTTAGCTTTGAGATATCCCCCCAAATCTCATGTGTGTTACAATGCAAGAGGGTTTAGAGGTGAAATGATTGAGTTATTAGAGTTTTCACCTAATCAGTAAATTAATCTGATAGGGATTAACTGGTGGTAATGTAGGCAGGTAGGGTGTGGCTAGAGGAGGTGTGTTATCAGGGGTATGCCTTGCAGTATATATTTTGTTCTTAGTGAGAGGAAATCTCTCTCTCCTTCTTCTCCTTCTCCTTCTCCTTCCTGTTTCAGTGTCCTGAGCTGCTTTCCTCTTACCACACTCTTCTGCCATGATGTTCTCCCTCACCTCGGGCCCCAAAGAATGGAGTCAGCTGTCTATGGACTAAGACCTCTGAAACCATGAGCCCCTAAATAAACCTTTCTTTCTCTAATAGTTCTTGTCAAGTCTTTTGGTCTCAGCAGCACAAAATTTGACTAAAACAAAAGGTATTTCATTACAACTCTTTTCTCCTTTTGTTGAAACACATGGGATCCTTTAGCTGACAAGATGGAGCATTCATTTCCTTTTATCTTACTAATGGGGGGGTCACTGCTCAATTTCCTGAGGTACACTCTGATCTTCCTGCCTATCCCCATTTTCCAAGGTTACTCAAGTCATATTTCAGGATAGAATAAGCATCTGGTTATTATCTACTAGTATCAGACAAGTGGGGACAAGGCATGTCCTCTCCCTTTAAGGAAGTCACAGTCTTAGAGAGAGTGCAATGAAGTAAAATGGACACAGGCCAGTGGAGGACAGAGAGATGGTCTGAAAGGATCTACTGGAATTTGAATAAGACAAAAAATACCTTAGATTAAAATTTAAAAAGAGGGGAGTGGGGCTAGGGTTGTGGCTCAGCGGTAGAGTGCTTGCCTAGCATGTGCGAGGCAATGGGTTGGATCCTCAGCATCACATAAAAATAAATAAATGAAATAAAGACATTGTGTCCAACTACAACTAAAAAAATATTTTTAAAAAAAATGTAAAGAGGGGAGGGGATTGAAACATTTTACTCTAAGAAATAAAAGGAGTGGGCTAAAGCCCAGTTGGATTTTCAGTTATTTTTCTAAGAAGTGAGTCAGGAATCTGTGGATCAGGCAGTCTTAGGTCCATTTTGTACCGCTATAACAATACCATAGGCTGGGTGATTTATAATGAAAGGAAATTTATTATTGGCTCACAATTTTGGAGAGTAGAAAATCCAAGATTGAGTGGCTGGCATCTGGCAAGGAACTTCTCTCTGCATTATCCCATGACAGAAGAGTAAAGTGAGGAACTGAATTCATTTATAAGGAACCCACTCCTGCAATAATGGCACTAATACATTCATGAGGGTGGAGCCCACATGGCCTGATCACCTCTCATTAGGCCCATCCCTGAATACTATTGCTCTGAGCATTAACTTTCCAAAACATGCCTTTGGGGGACAACACATTCATGCCATAGCAAGTACCCTAACTTTATATAAGATCCCTTAAGCCTTTTTTTCAGATGGAGGCTCAGACAACATAGGAAGCAAGTTTCAGGGCCCCAGGAGTTGAAAGAAGACGTGAAGCACAGTTGGGATAGTAGACATGATTTATTTGGAGATAGCAATAGTTGCTAGCCAGCCCCTAGCTCCAGCTCTCAGCCTCCTGAATTTT
>NW_026000249.1:31856046-31867887 GCF_001458135.2 Marmota marmota marmota
CCATTTGTTCATTTGGATTATATATATATATATATATATATATATTATATGTACATAGTTTTGAATACATATATGTGAGTGTGTGTTGTGTGTGTGTATATATATATATATATATATATATTTTTTTTTTTTTTGCAGGGGTTAGAAGGGATTGAACCTAGGGGTGCTTAACCACTGAGATACATCTCCAGTCCTTTTGTATTAATCCTTTTTATTTTGAGACAGGGTCTCACTAAGTTGCTTAGGGCCTCACTAAGTTGCTGAGGCTGGCTTTTGAACTTGCAATCCTCCTGCCTCAGCCTCCTGAGATCCTGGGCATGCACTATTACGCCTTAAGTGGCAAATATTTTCTGAGGGGACCAAATTTGTGTTATTTTAAATTCTTCCAATTAGTAAGAATCAAAAACACACTCTTAAATAAATTAATCTCATGTGCCAAACTTTCACTTCCTGTTCAATTTTAGGGGGTTAAGATGGGGAGCCAAGCCCTAAGGGACCTATCAGTGGGACAGCATCTTTGGAGAGAAGACAAAACCCAGACCTGATCCTATGAAGTGATTGGAAAGACTGGAATTCAGTCTGAGGCAAAGAAACATGCCCTTAGAATACAAATAATCTGCCAAATGACCCTCCATTGTATCAAGGAGCTTGCCTCTCCCTACCATATACACACTTTAGGCTGCCCAAGCCTTCTTCCTACTATTACTTTGAGGTTCATTTTAACAAACCTGTTGTTCATTTGTTCTGCTATGAAAGTATACAAACTCAGAAATAAAGAGAAATGCAAAATAGAAATCAACCATAATATCTCTCACAGAGGTAGCACTCAGTATTTTGGTGTATTTTTTATATACCTGTGTTAGTTTGCTAGGGTTACAGAAACAAAATGCTACAAACTGGGTGACTTAATTAAAAGAAATTTGATGTCTCTTCTGAGGCTGGAAGGCTAAAATCAAGGAGGTAGTAGAGATGGTTCCTTTTGGGGATGATGGGGGAGGGATCCATTCCAGGCTTCTCTCCTTGACTTGCAGATGGTCACCTCTCTGTGCATGTCTCATCACATTGTTTTGCCACTGTGCATGTATATCTCTCTATCCAAATTTCCTCTTTTTATAATGACGCAAGTTGTATTGGGTCAGGGTCCACCCTAATGAACTCATTTTAATCTGTTACCTTTATAAAGACCCTATCTCCCAATAAGGTGACATTCTATGTTACTAGCATTAGGATGCCGATATACATTTTTGTGTAGAACACAATTCACTTCCTAATAACACCTGCCATATTGTCTGTGCTGATTGTTCTGTTTGCCTCCAGGTTCCTATCTCTTAGCTTTTCTCTATGCTCAGAGATGCTGTTCTCTATGGATGACATCAATGGCCTCTCTCGCTCTGGCATCCAGTTGAGTTGAACCAACAGGAAGCACTGACCAAAGATTAGAGGGCAGAAGAGGGAGAGATTTGATATCCATTTGCTCCATTTCTGCCCCTCCTTGTCCCTTCAGGCCTAGGGATGGTATGGGTTTTTCTCTATTACTAGTCTCTGAAGAACTCAACATCTCTTTTGGTGTCTCTTTAACCCTATCCACACTTAAAAAAAATAATGTTGCATTTTTCTATACATTTATTTTATTTATATGTAGTGCTGAGGATTGAACCCAATGCCTCACACATGCTAGGCAAGCACTCTATCAGTGAGCTATAGGCCCAGCCCCCCTATTCACACTTTTGAAGTAATCTGTTTATTAAATGCTTCTTCGTTAAATCCTTTGGTAATTACATAAATTTTCTAATAGGATGTTTACCAATACTTTGACATGCAACATATTTTATGTTGTTGGTAGCATTTGTTAAGAAAACATGCACAACATTGGAAATAATGCAAAGGAAAGGCATGTTCTCTCAATGTCATAGTGGGAGTGTTGTATAACAGAATTATTGAATTCTCTAGAAGTTATCTGTGTTTGACTTGATTATTATATGATTAGAGCCAAGACACTGTGAAGTTATATATTAACTTGTAGATTATTTCTGTCTGGTAGAAAAGATAACCCCAAAGGTTATGGTTTTATTTCTCTATGACTCATTAATCAGTTTTATATCTTACATAGCTCCTACTCTAACATTCTTTTTATTAATGAATATAAATATCTAGTTCATTAAATACTTTTGAACCAGACATACCAGGTCTCTCATACCCTTACTAATAAATCAAAGAAATCTTTGATACGTTTATTCTATATTTATAAGTTTTGATTTTAATTTTTTGAAAATTATGCCTTGACATACTTGACATGGTTTTACAATATATTTTTTATACCTAACATATCATAACTAATTCCACTTGACCATTCTCCAAATACTGGGGATTTCAGTTGTTTCAAGTCTTTAGCTATTACACCTAAGCTTTGCTGATGCTATTTACTTTTAACTATATTTAACATGTAGGCAAATATCTGTGGAAAGAAGAATGATATAAAGTTTGTACTGGGCCTTCACCTCTCAGGCTCATGATGGTCCTGCTCTCCTTTATATCCCTGACCTGTATTTCATTCTACCTCATCTCCACCATAGCCACAAAATACTTCTGGGACTTAGAGCCAACCTGGGGCATTGTCACTATTTGGTTTAGATATGAGCTGTCCCCTGAAAGCTCATGTGTGAGACAATATAAGAAAGTTTAAAGGTGAAATGATTGGGTTATGAGAACTTTAACCTAATTAGTGCATGAATCCACTGATAACAGATTAACTGGGTGGTAACTGTAGGCAGGTTGGGTGTGTCTGGAGGTGGCAGGTCTCTGGGGGCATGACTTTGGGGTTTATAATTTGTCCCTGGTGAGCAGAGCTTATTCTCTCTGCTTCCTGGTTGCCATGTCCTGAGCTGCTTTCCTCCTCTGTGCCCTTTGGCATGATGTTTTGCCTCACCTCAGACCCAAAGCTGTGGAGTTGGCTGATTGTGGAATGAACCTGAAACCGTGAGCCAAAATAAATTTTTCCTTCTCAAAACTGTTCTCATCAGATTTTTGATCAGAGCAATGAAAGAGCCAAATAACACAGCCTGAGCACACTTCTTGTTAACAGTAGTACCTGACATGAGCAAATCCTAGCTGTGTATAGTCACTGTGCTGAATGCCACATATGCATGATCTCTTTGGGTCCTCTTGACTACCTGCCATCCAGGTCCTATTGTTATTTCTCTTTTCTCTATGTAAGGAGGCTAAGTAGGAATTTAAGCCCAGGTCTAACCATAAAGTCATGCTCTTACATGCTGAGATAGGAATTCTTATATTGAATACCTTATGTATTGAATATCTGACTGAATGAATAAAATGAGTGGTCAAGACCCTCCTGAGAGAGCTCAGCTGGATGACCAGAGTAACAGTCTCACAAATTGGGCACAGTCCTGGCTGGGGCTGCCTTCTCAGACTTCTTAGCGTCTCTATTTACATGCTACTACATGTTCTGCTAACTTGTCTTCTGGTTCAGATAAACTTTTTCCTCAAAGTGCCAGATGGTAAAGATTTTAGACTTTGTAAACCAAATATAGTCTCTGTCATATACTCTTTTATTTTTACTCTAAAAATGTGAGAACCATTAGCTCATGTGTCATTAAAAACACACCATGAACTAGATTATTCTGTAGGTTTTAGTTTACTGACCGGTGTTCAATTTCACTGATTCTCCCTACATATTGTCTAATCTACTGTTAAATCCAACCACTGCATTCTTAATTTTGGTTATTGTCATCTTCAAGTTATGAAATTTTTATTTGGTTCTTTTGAAGAGTTGCCAGTTTTCTGCCAAAATGTTTAATTCTTTTATCTCCTTGGACATAAGAAGGCTATTTATTTTAAAGTTGGCATCTCATAATTCTAAGGGCTGTAGCCAGTGTCCATCAGTTTCTATTTTCTGTAATTTCTGCCTTGTTTTTCACTTATAGCACCTTTCCTTCTTATGTGTCTCATTATTTTTCATTGAATGCTAGACATTATATTTGTAAAATTGTTTGCAGAAATAATTTGATGCATGGGTGTCCTCTTTCTCCAGAGAAGATTTATGTTTGCTCCAGTATGGTGTCTGGGCATGCCAGCAGTTTGGAATGCAAAGTAGCACTAGCACACTAGGATTTACTTAAGCCAAGATCCATGATTAAGAGAATTTAGGCTGAGCAATAGCTCAGTAGCTCTTGGGAGAGTCTATTTCTGGCTATATGACATAGCCCTTTAGGGTAAAGCCCCAAAATTCCCTTATTTTCTCTACAGGTTCCTTAGTTTGGCAAGGCTATGAAAAGTGCCACTTGCTCTTCAGCATACTTACTGGAATTAGTATTAGAATCCAAGAGAAAAGCAGTTTCATGGGTTGCCTTCTTCTCCTAGATCCTGGGCAGGTAGATCTAGTTAGCTCTCTTGTGCCTTTACAGACTTTTCCTAGTCTACCCTTCTGGAAGTAGGGGCTAGAGATAATTTTTTTTTTATTTGGGATTAAATCCAAAGGCACTTAATCACTGAACCACATCCCCAGCCTTTTTTGTGTTTTATTTTGAGATAGGGTTTTACTAAATTGCTTAGGGCTTTGCTAAATTGCTGAGGCTGGCCTTGAACTGGCAATCCTCCTGTTTTACCAAGCCTAGTTGCTGGGATTACAGGCATGCACCACCACACCCAGCCTGAGATAAATTCTTTATGTGAAGGAAATTTGGACTTTATCATTGAAAGAGATATTTGAAAATAGGCTTATACTGTCCTGAAAAAATGTCAAAGTAAATGCATCAAGCAAACAAAGAGAATCTATGAACACATGCCTACTAATTTAGTTTATATTTCCTACTATAGCACATTTCATTATACAACAACTGTTGAAATATTTAAGAAATAAGCCAGACATGGTGGTGCATGCTATAATCCCTGCAGCTTGGGAGGCTGAGGTAGAAGGTTTGCAAGTTTGAGGTCAACCTTAGCAACTTGGCTAGGCCCTAAACACTTAGCAAGACCCTGTCTCAAAATAAAAAAACTATAATAATAAAAATAAAAAAGGGCTGGGGATGTGGCTCAGTGGTAAAGTGCCCCTGGGTTCAATTCCCAGTACCAAAAAAGAAAAAGAAAAAGAAAAAAGAAAGTAAAATATCTGTAGGTTACTATTAATTATCTATATTGTAATATACCATAAAATCAATAAGAACTGATTATACATTTTGAGGTTCTTAAAAATTTAACATTAAACAAAACAAATAAAAATAATGTTTCTTTTGTGACACATAATCTTGAAATGGAATCTAACAGATTCTTGGATTTTTAAAAATTAAGAGTTCTTGACTTTTAAAATTTTTATACTAAAGACCATTTTCCTCTTAGTCTGCCAAATAAGAGATGTTCACATATTCTTCAAACTTGCTATGTTGGGTGGACAGGTTTTGTTTCATTAAAGTCTTTTATATAGCATCCTGTATTCTTCCTGTGCACACATGAAGTAGGCTACTCTAAGAACACAACAAAATATTAAAAATATTCTATTATCTAGTGTTACTGGGAGACAAATGAGAAATACTCCTCACTCAGAAGTCAGAGTGAGGGCTGAGGTTGTAGCTCAGTGGTAGAGTGCTTGCCTAGCATGTTTGAGGCCCTGGGTTCGATTCCCCAGGACTGCCAAAAATTAAATAAAGGAAGTCAGGGGGAGACCCTGACTAGGGAGCGGTCTTAACCATATGAATATTGATTACTCTCCAGCTTGGGAGGAAGAAATATCATAACTAAGTCATCCCAGAGGACATGGAAGGTGAAAGGTTATGAAAAATAATATTGCTACAAGACAGCTCCCAGGAAAGACAGTGTTACTCAGGAGGAAGAAGGGAAATTAGCCAAACATTAAACTTCTCCTGGTAAATTTTTTCTCAGTAACAATGGGCCCCAAGGGAAGAAAGCAAACTTTTATCCCTTCCTGGGTTCATCCCCAGCATCTCCACCAAAGCAAACATTCACCCCTTCCCAACCACAATGGGCCCTCAAGGGAGGAGGCAGATACTGAAATGCTGGGCCCTAAACTTTGACCTTCACCCACTGCCAATTAGTCCTGAACAAACGCACAGTAAATAGGGAAACTCTGGGAAACAATGAATCCCAGAGGAAGTAGGAAAGCAGTGGGTGGAATATGAGATTTCATCCCTCAGGATCTGAGCTCCTATCTCCTCCCCTTAACAATGAGTTTCAAACTTTTTACAACTGCCTTCCTGAGTTAAAGTTTTAATCTGCACAGCTAGTTCCCTGACTGTCCATTTGGCATATCTGCAGTTTCCAATGATTAATTCACCCTCATTGTAAACTATAAAATTCAGACTCCTTCTGTAACCCACAGGCCATTTTCATACCCAGAAAATGAGCTCTTCCCGTGCCTGATTGACAAACTCCACTGCAGAATAAAGGAAAGCTTGCTGATCCATTTGAGGTCCACTTCTGTCCCAGTTATTTGTATTTTCATTATGGTGCTGAACCCATGTTGGTTATTTTTGCTTACAGAAGGAATCCACACAGTATTTGCCCAGCAACTGTTTATTCTCCCCCTGCCCTGAACTTATCTTTGAGGGACACATGCCAACTGTGCTCTTCATCATTGTCTGGAAGAAAATCTCTTTGTTTATGAGAATAAAGGCAAAGGTCTTTTAAAACTTGTTCTTTGGAGTTCCTTCTCCTCACCTAGACCAGTGATTGGAGTGAAAGATATGAACAAGATCCTTCCAATCTTCATAGGGACAATTTCCAGTCCTGTGACTATCATCTTGATTCTCCACTACCTATGCGATCTTTTTCTGACACTAATACAGTTTGTGTTAGTCAACTTTTCACTGCTGTGACCAAAATAACTGACAAGAATAACTAAGAGGAGGAAAAGTTTATTTTGGCTCACCATTTCAGAGATTCAGTCCATGGTCAGCTGACTCTATAATCTGGGCCTGAGGTGAGATCATGGTCGAAGGGCATGGCAGAAGAAAACTGCTTAGCTCATGGCACCAAGAAAGCAGAGAGAGAACATGTATGGATCCAGGGACAAGATATAATCCTCAAGAGTGTACCCCCACCCAGTGATTTATGTCCTCCAGCCACACTCCACCTGCCTACAGTTATCACCAGTAATCTATTCAAATGGATTAATCCATTGATTAGTTTACAGCTCTCATGATTTAATCATTTAACCTCTGAACATTTCTGCAATGCCTAACCCATGACTTTTTGGGAACACTTCATATCCAAACCATAATACATACTTAGCAGCCAAAGTCTGGATCTTGCCAGATGACTCTGATATGTTAAGCCTCCCTTGTCATGCCTAATCTACTTCCTCATCACTTTTTTAAAATATATTTTTATTTGTTCTAATGAGTTACACATGACAGTAGAATGCATTTTGACACATCATACATAAATGGATTATAACTCCTCATTCATCTGTTTGTACATGATGTAGAGTTGCACAGGTCATATAATCATATATGCACACAGGGTACTAATATCCAGTTCATTCTGCTATCATTCCTACCCTCATGCCCTCTCTCCTCCCTTCACTCCCCTCTGTCAAGTCAAAAATACGTCTATTCTTCCCCGATATCCCATCACTTTTTGACAGGTACTGGTCTGATCTTTCATTATTTTTTTCTCTACTGGGCATTCTTTCTCCTGGCCTATATTTGCCTGGTCATTTTAAGGTGAACAAATAAGATGGGCAGACATTTTCTAAAAATTTCCTTCTTTCCCAACATCTCCCTGATGTTGGACATACCATCTGTCATGTGACAGAGCTATCTTGTGTGTGAATGAAGTGGATTTGCATCTGTTAGACAAGAGGCAAGAACTTGAAGTAATGTTTCAAGTATTCTTTCAATTTTTAGCATTACTTAGAATCTGGTGATTTTTTTCCCATTTTTACAGGTATAATTTACATGCATCAAATTCATTTTTTAGTGTACAGTTCTGTGAGTTTTGAAAAATGCATAGAGTCATAAAGTTACTACTATATGATTGAAACATAGAAGAGTTCTAAGACCCCAAAGATCCCTGGGACCCTATCATAGTCAGCCTCTCTCCCAATTCCTAGCCCTTGACAACTACTAATATGTTTACCATTCCTATATTTTTGTCTCTTGAGATTGTCATATAAATAGAATCATAAATTATATAAATATTTGTGTCTTGGTTCCTCCATTAACCATGATACACTTGAGATTGCTCCACATTTTTTGCAAGTATTGTAGTATTTTTTTAATTACTGAATAGTGTTCTATTATATTTACGTGCCTCAGTTAGTATAAATATTCACTCATTGTGGGACATTTGAGTTGCTTCTAGTTGTTAACAATTATGAATAAAGTCTAGGTTCATTAATGAAAAGGTTTTGGGGTGAACATAAAATTTTATCATAAAGAAATGACCCAGCAATATTTAATATCTAGAAAGTATATTGTTGGGTCACATACCTATTTAATCTTTTTTTATTTGTTCTTATTACTTAGATGACAGTAGAATGTATTTTGACATATTATACATAAATGGAGTATAACTTATCATTCTTCTGGTTGTACATGATATAGAATTACATTGGTTTTGTAATCACATATACACATAGGAAAGTAATGTCCAATTAATTCTACCATCTTTTCTGTTCCCATTCCCCCTCCCTTCTTCCTTAGCTGCATCCCCTTATTGTGAGTTAGCATCCACATATCAGAGAGAACATTCAGCCTTTGGGGTTTTTGTTTTGTTTTGTTTGGATTGGCTTATTTCATTTAGCATGATAGTCTCCAGTTCCATCCATTTACAGGTAAATGCCATAAATTCATTTCTCTTTGTGGCTGACTAGTGTTCTATTATGTATATATACCACATTTTATTTATTCATTCATTTGTTGAAGGGCACCTAAGGTTGTTTCCATAGCTTGGCTATTGTGAATTGAGCTGCTATAAATATTGATGTGGCCGCATCACTATAGTATGCTAATTTTAAGACATTTGAGTATATACTGAGGAGTGGGATAACTGGGTCAAATGGTGGTTCCATTCCAAGTTTTCTGAAGAATGTCCAAAATGCTTCCCAGAGTGGTTGCACCAATTTACAATCCCACCAGCAATGTCTGAGTATAACTTTTCCCCCACATCCTTGCCAACATCTATTGTTATTTGGGAAATACCTGTTTAATATTATGAGAAATTACCAAACCACATTCCAGGGTGGCTATATCATTTTGCATTCCCATCATCACATTATGAGAGTTTCAGTTGCTCCTCATCCTCATCAGCACTTGTCATTGTCATTATTTTTTAAATGGTTATTCATTATAATAGGAATATGGTGATATTTCCTCATGAGTTTCATATAAATTTCCCCAGTAACTAATGATACTGAGCTCCTTTTCATGTGCTTATTTGCCATCAGTATGTCTTCTTTAAGGAAATGTCTCTTCTGATTCTTTTTCCCCCTTTGGTACAGCAATTGAACCCAGGTGTACTTGACCCCTGAGTCACATTCCCAGTCCTTTTTTATATTTTATTTAGAGACAGGGTCTCACTGAGTTGCTTAGGGCCTCGCTAAGTTGCTGAGTGGCTTTGAACGTACAATCCTCCTGCCTCAGCCTCCAGAGCTACTGGGATTGCAGGTATGCACCGCTGTGCCCAGCCTAATTCTTTTTTTTTTTTATTATTCTGATTTGTTATATATGACAACAGAATGCATTACAATTCATATTACATATATAGAGCAAAATTTTTCATATCTCTGGTTGTATACAAAGTATATTCACACCAATTCGTGTCTTCATACATGTACTTTGGATAATCATGTTCATCACATTCCACCATCATTAATTACCCCATCCCCCTCCCTTTCCCTCCCACCCCTTTGCCCTATCTAGAGTTTGTCTATTCCTCCCATGCTCCTCCTCCCTGCCCCACTATGAAATAGCTTGATGCTGGTTGTTTTAATGAATCATAATAATAGCCATTGTTTATCGGGTGGTTAGTATGTGCCCAATATTGTTAAAACACTTCATGAACTAGATTTCTTTTTAAAGTCATGTTTGTTGAGATATAATTTATATATGGTACAATTTATCCCATTTATTTTTATAGTTATATGAATTTTGATAACCCAAATATAAAAAATGACAACAAATACATATGGATATATAGTACTACCATCAAGATACAGAATATATTACCTTGTTCTCCTTTACTTCTTTTTTTAACAAATAGAGAAATTAATTTTAATATATTTTCATCTAACCCAATGGATTATCAACATAATTTGTAAAGAAAGTAATTATTAGTAAGATATTTCATGTTCATTCTCTTTGTCCTAGTAATTCTTTGAAATCTAGCACACCTCGATTCAGACTAGACACAATTTCAATACTCAGTGACCTCATGTAACCAATGGCTGCCATATTGGCTCCTTTCTCCATCTTTCAACTTTTGGTGAGACATATGCTGTAGGCTGCATGATAAGTCCCCTTGTTATGTGGTTTCTTGTTGAGTTCCATCAGAAAGGGACACCAAAGAGATGAACTTAGAATATACAAGAGTAGAGTGAGGTGTTTTATTCCTCCCTATAAGACTCTATTAGACTGTGAGTTGGTTTCTACATCTTTTGGTGGGAATAATTTCACTTAGGTCACCTTCTCCTACAAGTTTTTCATAATGGCTCTTTTTTATTTCACCTCCTACCTCTCCAAGTTTACAGAAGGAAAGGTGCTTCACAAAATTTATTAGTTACCCTCAACCTTGCCCTTACCTTTATAAATACCTTATTAAACAACTTTTATTCTGATTGATCTTTTTCATCCTTGAATCTTGAATAATGGATTTTAAATTAAAAGAGAGTAAAATATACCTCATCTCATATCACAGGAAGTTTATATGCACATGCCAGATTAATTATATATTAAAATATAACATAAAATGCTAAAACTTTTAAAGCACATATTTGTATAAATTTGTGAAGAGAAATGGAAAATGAAAAAATATGAAATAAACAAAAACTTTTAAAATTAGATGTTATTGTAGTTAATTTATCAAAAAGAGATGAAAGAGACATGAATTGTATTACAGGTCATTTTTGTTTATTTTTGATATTTAGCTTGACTTGGTTTCTCCTTTGGTTGGCTTTTCCTTTATTGTAGTTCTTCCCCTTGCAGATTTTCATTGTTGATTTCTATTTCCTCCTTGTGGAATATTTTGCCAAGAATGTTCTGTAGTGCAGGCTTTCTTGCTGTAAATTCTTTTATCTTTTGTTTATCATGGAAGGTTTTTATTTCATCATCAGATTCGAAGCTTAATTTTGCTGAATATAAGATTCTTGGTTGGCATCCATTATCTTTTAAAGCTTGCTATATGTTGTTCCAGGATCTCCTAGCTTTGAGAGTCTGGTTTGAAAAATCTACTGAGATCCGAATAGGTCTTCCCTTAGAAGACCTTAGAAGACCTATTCTAATTTTTCTCTCTTGGGGCCTTTAAAATTCTATCCTTATTCTGTATGCTAGGCAACTTTATTATAATGTGTCTTGATGTAGATCTGTTGTAATTTTGTACATTTGGTGTCCTATAGGTTTCTTGTATTTGATTTTCCAGTTCATTCTTCATGCTTGGGAAATTTTCTGCTATTATTTCATTGAAGAGATTGTGCATTCCTTTGGTTTGAATCTCTGAACCTTCATCTATCCCAATAAATCTTAAATTTGGTCTTTTAATGGTATGCCATAATTTTTGGATATTCTGTTTATAGTTTCTTACTATCTTCACTATGAGGCCAACTTTCTTTTCTTTTTTTTTTTTTTTTTTTTTTTTTTTTTTTTTTTTTTTTTT
>NW_026000249.1:31873576-31875157 GCF_001458135.2 Marmota marmota marmota
TCCACAAACTCTCCCTGTATAAAAAATATTCAAAAAAAAAAAAAGGCGGGGCGCACTGAGCTTTCTTTGCCTAGGGTACTTACAATCCACTGCTGATTACACATTCACCTTCTCTGCCCGGAGCGAAGCGAAAGAGGAAGCAGATGGGAGCAAAGCGCCCATGGCTCTGGGCGGCAAAGCGTCCGGGAGCCAAGCATCTCTTTTTCGATCTCTTTGTTCTTCCTGCTGCTTGGCAAAGTGGTCCACTACAGATTAACGGTGAAAGGAGCTCTTACACGCTGCACGAAAACTCGATTAAAGCCGCTGCTCTGAGCACCACGCTCAGCACTTCAGCAACCCCCGTGCACAGCGGCCATCTTCCCAACTTTATTTTCAAGATTGTATATTTTGTCTCCATTGTCTGAGGTCCTGACTTCCAAGTGATCTAGTCTGTTGGTGATGCTGTATCTATTGAGTTTTTTAATTGGCTTATTGTTTCTTTCATTTTGAGGATTTCTATAAGTTTTTTTTCCAGTATCTCTATCGCTTTCTTTAAGTAATCTCTTGAAACTTGTATTTGCTCTCTTAACTCTTTGATAGAGTAATCAATTTTTGCCTGTATCTGCTCACTTAGGTTGTTCTTTAATTCCCAAATCATTTTAGTTATGTATATTCTGAACTCCTCTGACATTTTGCTACTTTGCTATCTATGGATTCTATTGTTGTAGTATCTTGGTTTGTTTGGGACACTTTCCTCCCTTGTCTTTTCATGATGTCTATGAGTCTTCCTCTCTTGCAGTGTAGATCTGAGGTATGACAACTTCTGCCCTATTGTCTTATAGTGTCCCTATAGGTTACCGATACCTCACTTTTAAGGGAAAGATCAATATTACAACACTTAATGTACCCAACATGCAGCCATATATCAGTTAGCTTCTATTTTTACATTTACAGTTTTGTCACTATAATCAGAAATGATGAGTTCAGTTATCTTCTACCTTATAGCCAATAAGTTTGCGTAATGATTTACAGTTTCTAATGGCAGAAGGCAGGCCTGGGGAATTGGTTGAGATGTTCATGAGGTAAGATGTTAGAATAGGGAGGTTTAGATTATATGACACGTGAGAGGGTAATCATAAGAAGTTGGCTGTTAGTAGGAGAAATAAGAGATAGGCAATCCCATGCAAGACTCCCTCTTACCTCAGCAACAGGATAACTGTTAGCACCCCTAGTAGAGAAACCTTTGGTACAGCCAGGCCCACAGGGACCTTGATGTTATCTTACCGGCTCCTTATTGTCCCTTGATCACAAGTGGTGGTATCCCGGTTTTGTGGTGGTGGCAGCCTCAAGCCTATATGTACCCTGGTGTTGGGCTATGGAGTCATGCTTTGGTGAATAAGGAACCCCAGCGCAGGGTGGCTTACCATGTATCTCTGGGCCTGGGACAGGCCTCTCCTCTGGATCTCTGGGTGCTGTGTGCGGCAGGCGGGACTCTCCTCCGGATCTCTGGGCCTCTACTTCTTAACCATTTATTATTGGATTGTTTATTTTCTTCTTGGGTTTTGAGAAATCTTTTTTTCTTTTTTTTTTTTTTTTTGTACT
>NW_026000249.1:31876749-31951261 GCF_001458135.2 Marmota marmota marmota
TTTTTTTTTTTTTTTTTTTTTTTTTTTTGTACTAGGGATTGAACCCAGGGCGCTTAACTACTGGGCTACATCTTCAATCCTTTTTATTTTTTATATTTTTAATTGTAGATGGACACAATACCTCTATTTATTATTTATTTATTTATTTATTTACTTTTATTGGGTGCTGAAGATCGAGCCCAATGCCTTATATGTGTGAGGCAAGTGTTCTACCACTGAGCTACAGTCCCAGCCCTCTATTTTTTATTTTGAGACAAGGTCTCGGTAAGTTGCTGAGGCTAGTTCGAACTTGTGATCCTCCTGCCTCACCCTCCAGAGCTGCTGGGATTATAGGCATCTGCCACCACACCTGGCAAGAATTCTTTTTTTAATTGAGAAATAACTCACATACCCCCAAATTTGCCCTTTTAGTATGCAATTCAGTGTTTTTTAGCATATTTACAAAGCTAAACAACTATTCCCATTGTTGAATTTTAGAACATTTTCAACATCTCAACAAGAAACCCCTTTTGCTTTGGTGGTCACTTCCAGTTCTCCCTTCCCTAGCTCCTGGCAACCACTATTCTAACTTCTGTCTGTACAGATTTGCCTATTCTGATATATATATATGTGTATATATATATATATATATATATATATATATATATATATATATATGAAATCAAAAGGTATATAGCCTATTGTGTCTGAATTTATTCACTTCTGCAGTGTTTTCATGGTTCAGAGGTGTTTAGTATATATCAGTACTTCATTTTTTTGTACAGCAGAATGACATTCCACTGTGTGGTATACTGAATTCTTATAACTTTATGTTGCCTTAGCATCCATTTAGAATACTTCCTTATATGAGCAAGCAGGGCTCAATCACTCCTGATATAGTCTCTATACTCAATTCAGTGACCAGAAATAAGAACTTAGGGATGGGAACATTGCTCAGGGATAGAACACTTGCCTAGCATGAACAAGGTCCTGGGTTCAATCTCTAGTATCTAGGGAAAAAAAGAAAGAAAAGAAAAGAAAGAACTTACAGGCATCTCTTCTCCTGCCTAGCAGATTGAGCTCCCTACTTTCCCATTGCTTCCTTTAACTGGGCCATCTGGGCATTTTCCCTTAAACATCAAATGGACCATACCTTATTCCCTTGTATATACTGCTAGTTACCTTTCTGTCTCTGTCTCTCTGTTTCTCTCTTCCTCTGTCTCTCTGCCTGATGAGAGACCATAAACAGAACTGCCCTCCCAACTCATAACACCCTCCCTGTCCAGGATCTGTAAGTAAACATCTATGAACTTGTTTTCTATCGTGCTGATGTACTGAATTTGTGCCATCCATCTGAAGAACTAGGAGCTGCCCCAGACTGAGTTTTCCCTGGGATGCCAGGGAGAATGTAGGATGAGCTCCCAGCAGTGGACTGATGGTTGGGCAGACACAAACTGGACATGGGTCAGACAAGAGTCACAAGGCATCACCCAGTATGAACAGTTTCCCATATGGGACCTCCTGGTCACAGGTTGGACATTTAAACATTAGAGCAACTTCCAAGAAAAAGAAGTGTCCCTTGCACGGCATGCTGTAAACACCCACATATAACTCCTCTTCATTTTCCATTAGGGTAACATTGCTAGCCATTCTAGTTCTGGAACCCCAATTTAGCTGGTGGCTCTGAAAACATATGGATATACCACATTTTGTTTATCCATTCACAACATAAAAGCCGTTTGGATTGTTTCCACTTTTGGGGGGGAGAGGGTACTGGGGATTGAACTCAGGGGCAGTCAACCACTGAGCCACACCCTCAATCCTATTTTGTATTTTCTTTAGAGACAGGGTCTCACTGAGTTGCTTAGGGCCTCTCTAAGTTGCTGAGGCTGGCTTTGAACTCATGATCCTCCTGCCTCAGCCACCCCAGCCACTGGGATTACAGGCATGCGCCACCACGCCCGGCTCTACTTTTTAACTACTATGAAGAATTATGCTATCAAAATTCATGCACAAATTGTTGTGTGGACATGTTTTCATCTCTCTTGGGTATATACTTAGGAGGAGAATTACTGAGTCACATAGTAAGTCTGTGTTTAACTTTTTGAGGAACTGACAAACTTTTTTCCAAATGGCTACACCATTTTTTCATTCTCACCAGCAATGTATGAAGGTTCCAATTTTCCCCATCCTTGCCAGCACTCATTATTGTCTGTCTTTTTAATTATAGTCACCTTAGTAGGTATAAAGTTATGTTTCATGGTTTTGATTTTCATTTCCATAATGACTAATGATTTGGGGCATCTTTTCAGGTCCTTCTTTGCCATTTGTATATCTTACTTGAAAAAAATATCTACTGAAATCCTTTCTTATTTTCTTCATTGAGTTGTTTGTTTTTATTGCTGGGTTTCAGATTTCTTTGTGTATTCTGAATATATGTCACTATCAGATGTGTGATTTGCATATATTTTTCATATTATGTGGATTATCATTTCACTTTCTTGAAGGTTTTCTTTGAAGCATAGATACAGAATAATTTATCTTTTTTTCTCAAGATATATTTAGGAAACTATTACATAATCCAAGATCATGAAAAATACACATTTTTTCTACCAGTTTTATAGTATCAGCTCTCATAATTTAGATTTTTGAAATATTGAGTTTCATATGTTGAACTAACCTTGCAGACTGGGGAATCATATTTGGTCATCTTTGTGTGTTGCTGGATTTGGTTTGCAGGTATTTTTTGATGAAGATTCATAAATTCATACTTATAAGAAATGTGGGTCTGTAATTTTCTTTTCTTATGATGTCTTTGTATGGATTTTGTATCAGAAAAATTCTGGGCTCATGGAATGTGTTAGGAAGTGTTTCCACCTCTTCTATTTTTTTTTTCAGAGTTTGTGAAATATTAGTATTAATTCTTCTTTAAATGTTTGGTAGACATTGATCTGTGAAGTCACTCAGGCCTGGGATTTTCTTGGTGGAGTATTTTTTGATTACTAATTCAATTGTTTTGCTTGTTACACATCTATTCAGATTTTCTATTTCCTCTTGAGGTGGTTTCGATAGTTTATATTTTTCTAAGAATTTGCTCATTCCATCTAGGTTATCTAGCTTGGTGGCATACAACTGCTCATAGAATTCCTTTATAATTCTTTTTATTTCTACAAGGTCTATAGTGATGTCCTCTTTTGTTCCTGATTTTAGTAATTTGGATCTTCTCTCTTCTTTCTTGGTCAGTCTAGTTGAGGTTTCTCAATTTGTTGATCTTTCCAAAGGATCTACTTTTGGTTCTATTGTTTATTTCCCTATGTTTTTCCATTCTCTACTTCATTTCCTTCAAAAGTGCCAATTTTTCTACATGTGTTTTAGATCACTGTTGTTAGATTCATGCATATTTATAATTGTTACATCTTCTTGATGGATTTTTTATTATAGTAAAATGACTTGTTTGTTGCTAGTAAAAATGTTTCCTAAAGTCTATTTTGTTTGATAGCAGTATAGCCACTCTAGCCCTTTAGGTTAGTGTTTGTATGGTATATATTTTTCCCATCCTTTGATTTTCAGTGTATGTGTGACTTTAAAACTAATGCATGTCTCTGTAGAGTTGGGTCACCTTTACTTCCATTCTGCCAGTCTCTGTTCTTTGATTGGTGTGTTTCTAGGGAACTGCGAGAAAAGGTCAGATGATGGCAGATCTCTTGAGATGGGACTTTTGGGGTGCTTCAATCCTTTTCTGCCCCCAATGGTTGCTAGGTTGCTGGTTTTCACAGCCACTTTTGGTGTGTAACTGTTGAATTGAAGGCTTCCATAGAACTGGGGAAAGGAAGATGTTATAAGGAAAGTCAAAGCACTTCATAAGACTATATTCTTATTGATATTTAGCTGGTTTTTTTCTTAAATAACATTCCTTAGATAGTCACAAGCCTTTGGTTACTTTCCAGAGTTCTGATAAAGTGATTTTAACAATTTTTGTCAGTGTTTTCATTGTTCTTATGTAGGAACAGATTTGTGGAGGTCCTTATTCCACCATTCCTGCTGATATCACTTTTTCAAATCTCCTTTTATGTCTAACTGTCTATGAAGAGAAATCTGTCACATGTTTATTTTTTATGAAGTTAAAAAGTGGTTATATATGGTTTTCTGTACTAGAAAAATAAAAAATAAAAAAATAAAAAGTTCTTAGCAGGCAGGCACATTTAGGAGATACACAAAAAATAGGAGGAAAAGAAGAAATTTGAGCTGGGGGTGGTGGCACATGCTTGTAATCCCAGCAATGTGGGAGGCTGAGGCAGGAAGACTGCCAGTTCAAGGCCAGGCTCAGCAAATTAGCAAGGCACTAAGCTACTCAGAGAGACCCTGTCTCAAAATAAAAAATAAAAATGGATGGAGATGTAGCTCAGTGGTTAATCACCCAGTGTAATGTCAGGCAATGGCGGCAACCAAGAGGAGGTAGATTTTGAAAGGCTGCTGAATGAGGCTTTATTGAGACTCACTCCCAGGTGGAACTCGATCAGACCGACAAAGTGGACATGAGAAGGGTCTGAGGAGAAATTCGCATGGGAGCTTGACAGGACTGGAGTTTTATGGGGCTTACAGCAGGAAGGGGGGGTTTGGGGCAGGAAAAGGGGTTTTTAGAGTCCCTTGTCCCACTGGAGTTGGTCAGGGGAACTGGCTGAGATCCAGGATTGGCCAGGAGACCCTGCTGATTGACAGGCAGTTCCCTTGTGCCTGATTGATGTTTTTTTCCGCACAGGCGTGCTGCTTGGTGCTTTGTTCCTAAGTCACCTCCACCAACCTGACACCCAGTACCCCCCCCCCCAAAAATGTGATATAATTCAGAAAGACAAGGTACAATTTGCAACAGTAGAGCACAGCAACCCAGGTTTTAATTCCATACTTTATAGACTTCAACAAGTTAATGTTATCAAACTCCCAACTCCCTAAACATTTTCCTCCTAGCACCTGAAGGTAAATCTTCCTAAGATATTATTTTAGCTTTCTCTTACTGCCATAACAAATTACCACAACCCTAGTGGCTTAAAGCAACCCCATTTATTCAACTGTAGTTCAAGATGTCAGAAGTCTAAGCATCCCAAGAAGTTTTTCTCTTCTGGGCCTCACTACATGGACATTTTTAAGTGTCAATCAGATTGTGTTTCTCTCTGGAAATTCTGGAGAAGATTCCTCCTCCAAGACCATTGAAATTGTTGGCAGAATCCAGTTCCTTACAGTTGCAGGGCTGGCGTCACTGCTTCGTCACTGGCTTTCATCTGGGGGCTAATTTCTCTTTCTATAGACCATCCATTTTTCTTAGCTGTTGGTCCCTTTTCTTTTGTCTTCAAAGCCAGCATCAAGGAATCAAATTGTATTCATGCTTTGAATCTAAATTCCTTTTTTTTCACAAACCATAAAAATTCTGTTTTTAAAGAGGTGATTATATTAGGCTCACTGGGATAATCTCCCTATTTTAAGGTCAACTGTTATGTAACATACTTTAGGGGAATAATATCATATTCACAGGATCTGGGATTAAGGTATCGACTCTTTAGAGAGCCATTTTTAGAATTCCACTACCACAGGTATCTAAGTGAAAGCCAGTTTGTAAAATGATTGGCCTAACTGCAAATTTGAAAAGAAGATACATTCCTACATGGAGAAATTTTGGGTCAAAATTTTTACTTTGGAAATTTGCAAACATATAAAAAATGGGAAGGATGGTATAATGTGTACATATATATTTACCAACTGGATTCAAGAGTTGTTAAAATTTTGCCTTATTTACTTTATCTATTCATCTACATATACATTGAACCATCTGAAAATGACAAATATAGTGATTTCACATCCCTGAATAGTTCAATATGCATTTCCCAAGAATATGAACACTTCCTTATATAATCACAATGCCATCGTGGTACCTAAGAAACTTAAATTATAATGTCCTTATGGCATCTACTATATTGTTCATGGTCAAAATTGTCTGTCCACAAATGTTTTTTAAAACTGCTTTTTTTGAAAAATGATCTAGTGTCAATGAAAGGCATTTGTCATAATATTTATTTGTGTTCTTTAATCTAAAACTCTCCCACATCTTTCAGTTTGTTTTGTTTATTTGCCTTTCATATACTTTGAAAAAACAAGATCAATTTGTAGTCATATAGAATGTTCTATATCATACTGGATTTGACTGTTTCCTGGTGGTATCATTTAACTTGTTCTCCTAGCTACTATATTCCATACAGAGTTGACCCCTATATCCTTGGGTTCTGCATTCTCAAATTCAACCAACCATATATCAAAAATATTTATGTCATGCATAGGGGTGCATGCCTGTAATCCCAGCAACTCAGGAGGCTGAGGCAGGAGGGTTTCAAGTTTGAGTCCAACTGCAGCAATTTAGTAAGATCCTGTCTAAAAATGAAAAAATAAATTAAAAAGTAATGGGGGGATGTAGCTCAGTGACAAAGTGCCCCTGGATTCAATTCCCAGTACAAAAAAAATTGTATGCATAAGTACTGAACATGTCTATTTTTTCTTGTCATAATTCCCCAAACAATATAGCATAACAACTATTTATGTAACATTTGCATTGTATTAGGTAATACAAGTAATTTGGAGATGACTTAAAGTATACCAGAGAATGTGGGTAGGTTTGATGCAAATACTAGTTAATTTAATATCAGGAGCATCCAAGCCTCCAAGGATTTTGGAGTCCACAGGATGCCCTGCAATCCATCCCGCATGTAAACTGAGGAATTACAGTAAAAGATTGAAAGGCAATAATATTTTATGGGATCTGGGCACAATGACTTATGTCTATAATCTCAGCAACTTGGGAGACTGAGGCAAGAGGATCACAAGTTTGAGGCTAGCCTTAGCAACTTAGCAAGACACTGTCTCAGAATTTAAAAAAATCTTTTAACAAGGGGCTGGGATTATGGCTCAGAGGAAGAGCGCTTCTCTCGCATGCATGAGGCACTGGGTTCAATCCTCAGCACCACATAAAAAATAAAATAAAGATATTGTGTCCACCTATAACTAAAAAAATATAAATATTAAAAAAATCTTTTAACAAAGCTGGGAATGTAGCTCAATGGTAAAGTGCCCCTGGGTTAAATCCCCAATACCAAATAATAATAATAATAATTCATAGGTTATATTGTTTACATCATATTATATCATACCTGGTGTACATAATATCAGACTATCCCACTCTTAGGGCTATTGAGTTTGATCCTTCAGTTACAGTGATAACTACCTTTTTTCTCTACTACAAAGGTATGATTTTCCCTTTATAATGAACAAATTATCTATGGGAAGATAATTTGCACTTAGCCTATTTCCCCACAGCCTGCCACGTAATGGTTTTACCACCCGTTGATAATCCCTGCCTGAATCAATTGTGTCACTAGGGTTTGTACAATAATAGAACAGTTTTCTAGTTCTAGCATCCATCTACATTTATTAGTTGTGATTCTTCTGTGAAAAAGAGTTTTCTCTCAGAGCAGAAGAAATAATTATTTTTTTCTCTTTTTAAATATTTTTTAGTTGTAGATGGACACAATACCTTTATTTTATTTGTTTACTTATTTTTTATGTGGTGCTGAGGATGGAATCCAGTGACTCACACATTCTAGGAAAGAGCTCTACCACTGAGCCCCAACCCCAGCCCTTATTTTTTTCTCCTAATTAAAAAATTTCAGAGAAAAACTTGATGAACAAGTCATCTTCAATGGTGGCAAATAGGGTTTTTTTTTTCTTTTTTAGCATGATTATAAGCTCATGAATTTTTACTTATTAAAGTTTTATAATCAATTACATGGATCAGCATCAGTGTTATCATTATTGGAAACTCAAATTTCTCCATTTGGTTAGTGGAGCCCCTTCATTGTGATGCTAACATCCTTTTGAAATGACTCCATTAATCTTGGAGTGGTTTTTGTTTGTCTATGTTGCTTTCTGACAATCCAGGCCCATCTTGAATTTTTCCTGCCCTAGATCTGGAAATAGTTCTCTCTCCCAGAAGCCCTGATTCCTTTTGTTGAAGAATGGTATTTAGAACCCAAGATGTAAAGGTGCTAAATGTATTCACTGCTGTTGGAAGCAGGGACTTGGATTCTAGAGCTTTTACGGTATAAAACCGGGAGCCAGCAAACTATGGCCCTTAAGCCAAATATATCCCACTGCTTGTTTTTACAAATAAGTTTGATTTTGTTTGTTTGTTTGTTTGTCTTTGGTACCAGGGATTGAACCCAGGGGTGTTTAAACCACTGAGCCCCATCCCAAGCCCAATTTTGTATTTTTTATTTAAAGACAAAGTCTCACTGAATTGCTTAGCACCTCACTTTTGCTAAGTCTGAGTTGGAATTGGCAATCCTCCTGCCTCAGCCTCCAAAGCCACTGAGATTACAGGCATGAACCACGGTGCCCAGTTTACAAATTAGGTTTTATTGCAACACAACAATACTCTTTTGTTTCCATCTATCTGTGGTTACTTTCAGGCAATGACAGAAGAGGTAAATAGTTGCAACTGTATGATTTGGCCTGCAAAGCCTAAGTTATTTACTGTCTGTGCATTTTCAGAAAAAAAATTGGCCAGCCCCTGGTGTTACCAACTAGGGTTTCTATTCTGTAACAATAATATTGTATGTTTATGTTTTCAATTCAAATTGGACCTCAAGTGTTTTTCTTAACTTCTTGATTTTTATATTTGTATCTCTATTTTGTTAATTGAAAATCTTAATTTGTAATAATATGGACCTAATTACACATTTTGCTTTACTCTGTAATGCGTAAAAACTGTTTCAAAATAGCAGCATCAGTATTACTTCTAATAATAAAATAACTGAAAAAAGTAAGTTATTTTGTAATTGTTTATGTCTTCATAATATATTCCACTAAAAACATACAATCAAGTGTCATGATCAAGTCAGTTAAAATAAATACTTTTCTGTAAGTAATGTTACTGATTTGATATAGTTAGTTTCATTTGTTTCACTTTTTTATTTGTTCTAAGTAGTTATACATGCCAGTAGAATACGCTTTGATACATCATATATAGATGGAGTATAATTTCTCATTCTTCTGGTTGTACATGATGAAGAATCCCACCAGTCATATAGTTTATATATGTACATAGAGTCTGATTCATTCTACTATCCTTTCTACTCCCATACCCCTTCCCTTCCCTTCACTCCCCTTTATCTAATTTTAAGTAACTCTATCATTCTAAGGAAAATAAGCCAATCCCAAAAAACCAAAGGCTGAATGTTTTCTCTGATATGCGGATGTTAATTCACAATGGTGGTGGAGGGGACTAGAGAAGAATAGAGTTGTTTCACTTTATTTTAATTTTGAAGTAAGCTTTGTATTCCCTTTTATATCAATACTATTTTGAAATATGCAAAACAATACTAATGCAGGATTTTAACAGGCCTATTAAGAAATGCATAAATCAAGACTACAAAATACCAGTAAGAACATAAAAAAAAATGGACAATACAATTAAAAGCTCGAGAAAGCTACTCAGCTCATTTTATAAAGTTAATTTAATCTTGATATCAATAACAAAAAAAGGAGACTACAGGAAAAGAAAAATATAGGCCAGTCACTGTTTACAAGCAGGTACACAAATTCTAAATATATAAAGAAAAGTAGTAAACCAAATCCAGTAGTATTTGCCTAAAGAGACAAGATATTTGATAGATTGAAAGATATAGATGCATCTAGAGGCAGTATGGCAGTCAGTGGACGCTGAAACCAGAATGCGTAAGTTTGTATCACAGCTTCACCACTTACTATTTGTATAAACTTGGACAAGTCATTTAACTTCTCTATGCCTCAATTTCCTCATCTGCAAAATGGGGATAATAATAATACCTATCTCAAAACTTCATTATGAGGCATCAATCAATCCACAGAGCAGTTATGGCTCATGGCTCCTAACCAGAATTGGCCAAACTTGAGGTTAAGGGCATAGTTCGTATTTTCAAGCCTGCCCAAGATTTCTGACACCAAGTGCAAAGATTTTGACCTTCTGCCTAGTCAATAGAAATAATCCCACAAGACTGATTTCACTTAAGACACTTAGATGCAAGTTTGGAACTCCCCAAAGTCACTCTTACTTCAGAGTAGCTGGCTATAAATTCTGAGGTCTCAGTTTCAGTCATTTGCTGGAATAACTCTTAGAAATTTAAGTAGAAGATAACACTCTACTTAGGATTACAGTCTTAACAATCGTAAAAGGATACAAATTAGAGTGAACCAAAGGAAGAATGCAGAGGGTGAAATCTGAGTGTCTCAAACACAAGTTTCTGGCATCCTCAAGGATGCGTTACCCTCACACAATTGAAGTGTGACAATATTCAATGAATATTGCCAACCAGGGAAGCTTGCCTGAGCCTTTGGTGTCCAGAGTTTTTATCGAGACTCCATTAAATATTGGCCAAGTGCTTGACCTTTAGCCTCCAGTCTTTTGGGGAGGTCAGATTAATGCATTAAATCTTTGGGTCAGAAGTGATATGGCATGGTTCAAATCTTTCATTATAAATCACATAGTTAGACTATCCCATAACCAAAGCTCCAGACAAACAAAATCATTCTTAACAGACAGAATATTCCAGAGGCTTAGATATCACCTCCTCCTAACCAAGAATAAAAACTAGACTTCTCTTTGGATAAAGTTAAAGTCTTCATTCCACAGCTCCCAAATTCTTTTTAGTCTTGGTTGCAATTTCTTACCACTTTTGGTTGGTGGGCATAATAATGGCCCCCTATGAATCATCCATCTCTCTATAACCTGGCCATACACTTTGCCATGAGATGTTCTCATTGCTTCCACCAGAAGGTAATATCTATTTCTCTACCTCCTTGAACCTCAGTTACTCTTGTGACTTGTATTGACCAATAGAAGGTTCTGGGAGTAACACTGTGCAACCTCTGATACCAAACCTTCAGTTTCCCCCTCCTCCCTGCTAGTATGCCACCCTGACAGTGCCATGCTGAAAAGAAGCTGGTTCGGATCCTGGAGGATGAGAGGCCATATGGAGGAGAACCAAGGCCAGCACCAAGGCCCTTGATGTTTGAGTGAAACCATCTTGGCCCTAATTGAGTTCCCAGCTGATAGCTATCACATGAATGTGCCCTGGAAAAACCAGCAGAAGAACTATTCCACCAACCTACAGAATCATGAGAAATAACAAACCATTGTTCGTTTAAGCTACCAAGTTGGGGCAATTTGTCACACAGCAATAGATAACTGATACACCTTATGTTGAATTAGTGTTTCTGTGGGAAAATGAGAGTGAATCTGTTCCTTCCAACTCTAAAATCTATAAAACTGAAGATTTTTTAAACTTTTTTTTTGGGGGGAGGGATATTGTACCTTTATTTTTTATTTATTTTTATGTGGTGCTGAGGATTGAACCCAGGGCCTCACACGTGCTAGGCTAGCACTCTACTGCTGAGCCACAACCCGAGCCCCTCAAACTTTAAATTATACAAAAGAATCATGTGGAATACCAGTGTGCATAATGTTTAGCCTTCATTTTTAATTATCTCCTTGGGAATACTTCCCTAGTCAAGGTGCATGGATTTTTCTAGAGCTCTTTCTACATACTTTCAAATGGGTTTCCAGATAATTGTATTGAGTTATGTTCTCACCAGCAGTATGTGAAGGATATGAGAGTTTGTTACAACTTAAATAATGCATAAATGATGGAAATTCCCATAATGTGTGAAGTGGTAAGACCCCATTTCTCCAAATCTGACTTTCAGAAGGCATCCTCTGGGGAATCTTCCATCTTGTGCAAACCATGACCTACTTCAAGCTTCTTAACCTTCTAAGCCTCAATTTGTTCATCTTTAAAATGGGAATAATATTAGTGCCTACCTCATATGAGTTAGGATGCCTAAATGAAATAATACATGAGATCATTTTACAATTCTGTGCGGCACTTGTCACCATATAGACAGGATTGTTTTACTGCTGTACTGAGGATTGAACCCAGGGCCTCTTGCACTATGGGTAAGCCCCCTACCACTGAGATACATTCCCAGCTTTTTTTTTTTTAAATAAATTTTCTTTTGAAACAGAGTCCTATTAAATTGTCCAGGCTAGCCTTGAACTTGCAATCCTCCTACCTCAGGCTACCGAGTAGCTAGGATTACAGGCATGCACCACTGTGCCCAGCCGAGGGAGGCTTTCAACAGTGAGGACCATTTTTTTCTCTCTCCTGGTCATGAGGAAATGCCAATGGTGGAGAAAAGGAACAATTTAAAATGCCTCGCTGATTCAGAAAGTCAGAACTGAAAGAATCCATAGACTGCTGCCTTCCATGATCTCCTTGAATTAAGATGGTACATGGGCAGTTGACTCTCAGGGCTCAGGGTGGGGGTGGGGAGTCAGGCTGAGCATTTGGCTTGAATTACTCAGAAAAGGGAAATCTGATAAGGTGGATTGCTGTATGAACTCCTGCTACAGCCTTCACTGACTTTTCTTCCTTCAGCTCGGCAGCAGCATTTCCTTTCAGTCACATGGCTTGAGAGATACCAACTCCTCATTAGCTACACAAACAAGTTGCTTCCAGTTTTCTTCTCGCAGCATCCATGTCAGACCTTCAGTATTGCAGTGAGCAGCTCAGAGGGGCCTCACACAGTTTCCAGAGTTTCATGTACTCCACAGGAGTCTTTTAGCTACAGATGATGAAAAGCCAAATGGAGTTGTTTATGCAACAGAGGATTTGCCGAAAGGACAATTTGGGTAGCTATTGGAATTAAAAGATTTACTAAAAAACAGGAATCACAGAGGTAAAATCAGGACAGCTCTTGGGACCTCATAGGTTGGAGTGAGTTCCTCAGGAGTAGGAACTCTGCATCTGCAGGGTAGGCTCTCCTGCATGTCCTCTGTGCTGTCCACTGCATTTCTCTCTGGGCATCTGTGACATGTTCTCCAACCAGCTTTTTCCCAGAAGCTGGGGCTGACACCTTGGCAGCTGAGTCCCACATCTGCTTAGTTTCACTACCCAACAGGAAAATGGCTTCTTTCCTTTGTTCTAAATAAAATTATAAAGGATGCAACCTGTCTTGGATCACAAACTCATCCTTATTTGAGTCCCATCACTGTTGCCAGGGGTCAGTCCAGCACAGTTAGATGTCACCTCTGGCCCATCACTGTAGTCAAATGGTAGAATCTATAAGAAGATGACAATTCTCCTTTAACCTTATGGTCAATGGGCACCTTGTAGAAGAAAGTAGTGTCTTGCACCCAAAAGAAAGGAGAGGTGCTGGACAAAATGAACAAATAGATAAACTTACAGTCTCATTAAAGACAAAATCTAACCATAAAGACCACATACTGATCAATATGACTTCCAGTTATTTCAGCAGAATAGTCATAACATAGCAGACACCGACTTAATCAATATATGAGAAAATGTTTCCACATGAGTGATTTTTCTAGGTAACTGAACTTGATCCCTTTAAATGTCAAAGCATGCTTTCTTTAGATTGTTTTCCATGAATTCTCTCTAAAATATGTGAAAAACTAATTTTTCTGCTTTTATGAGAAGAGTGTACTGAACAAATTTAACCATTATAATAGTCCCCTCCTTATCTGTGGTTTAACTTTTCACAATTTTATTTACCCACAATCATCCTCATTTGGAAAATGTTAAGTAGAAAGTTCCAGGAATAAGAAATTCATTAGTTTTTTTTTTTTTAGTTCTACTAAAAAGAACAAGAAAAAAAAGAAATTTGTAAGTTTTTAATTGTGTGACATTCTGAGCAGTGTGATGAAATCTTGTGCCATCCTGTTACATCCCATTCAAAACATGAATCATCCCTTTTTCCAGTGTATCCACATTGTATATGCTACCTGCCTGTTAGTTACTTAGTAGTTATCTTGGTTATCAGATTGATTGTCATGGTATCAGAGTACTTATGCTCAACTAACCTTTATTTTGCTTAATAATAGCTCCAAAGCATAAGAGTAGTTATGTAAAGGAGGGACTAGGGCATAAAACGTGGGAGAACAGATTAACTATGATACTATGTGGCAATGCTGCCTGGCATATAGAAAAAAAAACTATAAAGTTTGGTACTATCTGTGGTTTCAGGCATCCTCTGGGGTCTTGAAATGTATGTCCTGTGGATAAAGTTGAGGAGACGCATTGTATTTATCTTATGGGCTATCAATGATGTTCTTCTGGACTACTGAGGTGTACAGAGCTATTTACTCCTATGGCAAGGCATCAGATTATATATGTTTTGATCTCTGATGTCATGTTTAAGTTTTTGGTCTCATGACCTCAAATGTTGTTTCCCACTGCTGTTACTGTGCCTATCTTCTAACACGTCTTAAGCATTTTCTCTCTTTGTTTATTAGCTAATTCTAATCTACCATGAACTGGGAAGTCAGATGATGAAAAATGTTACATATTGTGTAAAATTTGCAAATTCTGAAGCTATACTTTAATGCTCTATGAAGAAATAGTCACTGAATGAAAGCTAAGGACTTGTCTATGAATAAATTAGGAGAGATCTTTAGCACTTACCCAGGTATTCTAGACACTCATGCTATAGTTTGGATCTCCAAGGCCCATGTGTTAAAGACTGGGTTCCCAGGATGGCACTATTAGAAGGTGCTATGAATCTTGAAGTGGTGGAGCTTAGTGGGAGATTCTTATCTCATTGGCAGCATGCTTTTGAAGGGGATTGTGGAACCTCACCCTCTTCTGTTCTTTTGCTTCCTGGCCATGAATTGAAAAGTTTGCTCGGCTACCATGCTCCCATCATTGCCATCCAGCACCCTCATCAGATGCCCAAAGCAATGAATTCACACAATTTTGGATTGGAATCTCCAAAACCACAAGCCAAAATAAAACTTTTATCTTTATAAGTTAATTATCTCAGCTATTTCATTACAGTGACAGAAAACTGACTTGTCTTTTTCTTTCCTATGTTCAACTGTCTCAGTTTACAGATGTGTTCTAGAGAATCAACCTAAAATATAATTTTGTAATAACAGAGGTATTGCTTTACTTCTTATTTATCTTTACTAGACTTTAGTCTCTTTCTTTTGCTACTGGGGTTTGAACCCAGGGGCACTTAACCACTGAACAAGATCCCCAGCCCTTTTTTTTTGTATTTTACTTACAAAAAGTATCTTGCTGAGTTGCTTAGCACCTCACTAAATTGCTGAGGCTGGCTTTGAACTCAAGATCCACCTGCCTCCGCCTCCTGAGCTGCTGGGATTACAGGCATGCACCACCACACTGGGCCTAATCTCTTCATTTTTAAGCATCCATTTGTCTGTGAAACTTGGCTAACTATTTCAGGCCATTTCCAGTAAGTCAAAAACCTGGATTCCCTTTCAATCAGTAAATGAATACACACAGAGAGGGGGATGGGATTAAAACTCACACTGACCCAGCAGCTTTGGGCCATGGAAAGAGAAAATTAGAGACAATTCTTTCTGTAAATAAATAATTATTAAAGGCTGTGATTTTAAAATGCAATGCTAGATTTGGGGAACTGATTAAAATATTTCCTTGTAAGGAAGAAAGCATGCAACAAAACCCAACATGGAACTGAGAAAAGATCTGAATTGAAACACAGAGGCCCAGTTTTTGCTATAGATAATAATAACGAAAAAAAAAAATAACCAGCCCAGTCCTCTGCTATGAAATGAATAGATTAAAATGTACATGTCTGAGGAAGCCCCACTCTAGAAACTTAATCTCCAAATTTAATAAGTCTCACTCTGTTTCCTCCTGGTTAAACAACAGTCCAATTGGTCTACTCAGGGGAAAATAAAACTGATTATATGGCAAAATTATATAGGTATTGCAGTGACTTTGGCTACATGATAAAATGCCTAAAAACTTAATGGCTTAAAACAATAGCATTCATTTTGCTCACATATCTGTATTTGTAGGCAAGGCTCATTAGGATAATTCATCTCTGCTCCACTGTGTCAGCTAGGATAATACAAAGGCCAGCTTCACTTGGTATTAGCAAACTTGGCTTAAAGACTGGAATCATCCAATGCTTGCTCACTCAGGGTTGGCAGCTGATGCTGAGAAGACTCAAAAAAGTTGGTGGCTGGACAACTGGAGCTCCTTGGGCATGTCTTTCTATCTCTGTGTGATCCCTCCATATAGTCTCTATAGCATGATGGCCTCCAGATAGCCAGACTTCTTACCTGAAGGATCCCAAGACAAGTGTCCCAAGAGAACAAGAGGCATGCAGAAGCTGTATTACCTCTTATGATCCATCTTCATTGGTCACTGGCTGGCCCGTAGGAGGAAAGAGGAGGAAATTGACTATATCTCAAGGGCTGTAGTGTCCAAGAGTTTGTGTGAACATTTCAAAACACCACAGTTGGTGACTTTTCCAGTCTAAGGAGTGGACAACAGATACTGCCATATCAAGCTTCTTAATGTGGCCGTTCCAGACCTAGCCAGGTACTAACTCCTCCTGGCATCTCCGCCAAGTACATCAAGTTTCATGAGTAGGCTGACTAGGTACTTATTTTCAGGTGCATCTGAAACAGGAAGAGAAGGAAAAAAAGAAGTGACTGGGCTTAATTAGTGACTGTCCTTTCCCAGAAGCCCTGTGATGAGGAAGCTCTGGCGAGGTTGCCTTGCAGCAGGTTCGTTCTTTCATCAGCTCAAGATCCCCAGAGCCAAGACCAAGGTGGAAGCTGCCACAGTGATAGCTTTAGAGAACTCAGAATGAGCAAGGAAGTGAGAGCACTCGGGGTTCACTAGAAGTACCTCAAATGGTCACCCAGTGGTCCATTCAGATTCATTTATACTAAAAATATAGAAGTTACTAAAAAATAAGAGTAAGCATAACAGACATTTTAGAGTCATAAATCACTCTGGGCTTTGTAAATTATATCCACAGATATTCTCTCATTTTCTGCTCTATTAATACAACTTTTGATAACTTCTCTACTGAATGATGACAGAGGTCACTACCAAGTTCACCTTTAAGAAGAAAATTGGGGGCTGGGGATCTAGCTCAGTTGGTAGAGTGCTTGCCTTGCATGCACAAGGCCCTGGATTCAATGCCCAGCACCACAAAAAAAAAAAAAAAAAAAAAAAAAGAGGAGGAGGAGGAGGAAATTGGAACAGTACAGTATTGGAAAAGATGGCTTTCTATGTTGGAAGAGGCTGGATAGCTGCTTGCATGGTGATTTTTGTTGATCAGGAAGACTTACCAGTATTTTCATGAAGTTTTCTCCAGTACAATAGTTTGGCATAATTGTTCCCTTTTTCTTCACTCTCATACCACAATGATCACAAGTTTATTTTACATTTATTCCCTTGGGTGCTATATTTTGGCTAGTTCTTTTAATGTCCTTACCCTATTCCCCACTCCTAGCCCACAATTGTGAACTTCAGAGAATTATGAATTATTTTGTTGAATATTTTATTCCCTAAAGCATCTAGCATGGGGCCTTCCATGTATGTTTATTGAAGAATGAATGTATGAAAACACATCATATAGAAATTTCAACATAAAAAATGGGAAGACATATGAACATCACAGGCACAAACACAAAGGATGTCTCTCATCATAGAAGAAGACTAAGAAAAAAATAAAAGCATATAATCTTATTTATGTGTAGTTTAAGGAAATAGTTCAATATCATCATCTATCCATTTTGATGAGTATGTGTGTAGTGGTGTATCTTGGGGAGCCCACATCAATATTTGCTTCATTATCATCAGCAGAGAATAGACTTTTAATATTTTATAGCAATTTTATGACCATCTCATTTGGAAATTGCATAAATATTATGAGACACTCATTGTATTAATAAGCTAGATTTATAGAGGATGCTTCTAGTACCAAATGAAGAGAAGCCTCATCATACTTTGCTTGTAAATGACTTTTCATATTGCCAAGTCAATTATTATGGTTCTGAGACACTGAACCCAGAAAATCATTTCAGAGTCAGGAATGCTTGATTTGTAAGATGTGAAGTAAATGGATGTCTTTACTTCGAATTATTATCAAAACCAAAGAGAGTCAACATATTAACTTTGGAGGGATGTGGACTCCAAGGCCTATGAAGTGAGACTAATTTTTTTGCCTCTTGATGCAAGGAGCTGATTGTCCATGTAAGAAAGCGAATCACAGGTTCCATGAAAGGAACAATGCCACTCACTTCAGGAGCAGAAGATGTATGGTTTAGCTTATTCAAGACAATGGGGCACTGATTGCATGGTGGTATAGCCTGGAGCAGGAAGAAAAAGGGTGGGTCTTCATGTGCCAGGATCATGGTGATGGCCATTATAGCTCAGTGCAGGGAGGGCCACACTGCTTCCATCCCCCTCTCCTAAAGCCAGCCTGTCTGCCTTCTGGTTTTCCATGAACAATAACATTCTCACTCAATTACCATTAAAATAAAAGAAACCTACCTGACAAAAAAGACAAATACTTTTGTTCAAGGGTTAAGTGCTCTAAGAGAAAGAAAGAGGGCAACCAGATGTAATTTCTCTCCATCCCTGTGAGATGGGCCCTGAACAGATAGAAGGGGAGACTGGGGAACTCATATAGGATTTGAGTGTTGGTTCTACATGTTACTTGCATTGGTGTATGTTTCCCAAAGGAAGAAACAAGGTTCTTTATAGTAATGAATAAAGCTCACACTTCAGACCCTCAAAATTCATTGGACTTCAGAACTACTTTCCCTCCCTGATGATTTGAGGGACCCTGGAAACTTTGCCCACATCCCCTAAGCTTCCTTTTTCTCTCCACCTTGTGCTGTCTTCTCATGGCTTGTCCACTGACATTTATCAAACCAAGTCCCAGTTACTCCTCCCAGCCTTCAGGTACTTGCTTTCTTAACTTTGCTTGTATTGAATCTTTACCTGAAACATGGACAAAGGGCCCTTTTTCAGGGACACAGGACAAGGCCCAGAACCCCTATGCCAAAGCCTAGAGGCAGATGTCTACCATCTCAATCAACCCCTTCATTTATCACAAGCACCTTTTCTCTAGGAACCTAGATCAAGCCCTTTGGTTAGTTCCATCATGAAACAATGCAAGGGGAATTGCTCAGTGTAAGCAGACAATGTGCCCCATTACTCAGGCTGTGCTAACTCTTGCCACTCAGTGTGAACTCCTAATCCAAACATTTCTGTTCAGGACATTAAGGTGTGCTTGGTGGCCTCTAGTTTTGGGGTCTCTTTACACTGGCGAAAAGTGTGTGGGGGGGTCAGGTTCCAACAGACATTAGCATAAAGTTCAGTTTAATTATGGAGCCCTTAGCATGAGTGACTATTTCATTTCTGGTTTGATCTGATCTCTTGGGACTGAGGAACCAGAGGTATGATGGTGAGGGTAGTAGTAGTGGTATAAGTCCCCAAATCTGAAATCTGAAAATCAGCCTCACCCCAATGTCAAAGTGGAAGAGAAGTTGGATGTCTCTGTTCAAGAAAAGAAAAAGAGGGGGCTGGGGATGTGGCTCAAGTGGTAGCACGCTTGCCTAGCATGCATGAGGCACTGGGTTCAATTCTCAGCACCACATAAAAATAAATTAAGATATTGTGTCCACCTAAAACTAAAAAATAAATATTAAAAAAAAAGAAAAAGAGGGCTGGAGTTGTATGTAGCTCAGTGGTGGAGCGTTTGACTAGCATGTGTGAGGCACTGGGTTTGATCCTCAGCGCCACATAAAAATGAGTAAATAAAATAAAGGTATTGTGTACATTTACAACTAAAAATATTTTTTAAAAAAATATGTAGGGGCTGGGGTTGTAGCTCAGAGGTAGAGTGCTTGCCTAGCATATGCGAGGCACTGGGTTCAATTCTCAGCACCACATAAAAAATGAATAAATAAAATATTGTGTCCATCTACAACTAAAAATATTTTTTAGAAAAAAAGAAAGAGAATTTACCCTTTCTCCACCTTTTTGTTCTATGAACCCTCCATAGATTGGATGATGCCCCCCCACCACCACCGCAATGATGAGGAAGAATCTTCTTTATTTAGTCTACTGATTAAAATGCTAATGTGTTCCAGAAACATCCCCATAGACATACCCAAAAATAATGTCTGCTAGTTATCTGGGTATCCCTTAACCCAGTCAAGCTGACATATAAAATTAACTATGACCGATGCCTTAGAGTTTAATTCTCTCATAGGACTCCAATTGAGAAAATCTGGTCTATACTAAGATTTTCTTTTTAGTAATAGACAGTACCTTCTCACCTTTCCAAATGTGATGGACATAGCTATCTTTATAACAAGGTAACCTTATTGAGATTGAACAGATCAATTTTGTCACACAATATTGTTGTAGGGACAAACGAGGCAAAGCACCGAAGATAGCAGGAAACAGTTTTATTTGGCTGCAGCCAGGTTCAGAGGGCACAACTTTTGCTGTAATCAATTAATCCCCTGAACCCCGAGTTCAGGGAGTTTCAGAGTTTTATACCCAACATGTAAGGGGAGGGGCTCAGAAGTTCACAGTCTGCAGAAGTTCACACAAAAGCAGCTTTTTCTTTCACTGTTCTGGGCAAGTTAACCCTTCAAGGACAACACCTGAGAAGGGTAGAGCTTCTTCTCTTCTTTGTATCCTCCCCCTGCCAGCTGTGACCATGGGCCCATTTGTAACTTATCTTAGAAATGTAGACATCTCTCTCTGTGAAGCCCAGCTCAAGGCCAGAGGCCTTGTTTGCACATTTCTTCAAAGTACTATACTGGATACATTTGTGAAAAACTAGTAAGGGGGTGTCCAGCACCTGGAGTGCTGGTATCTTCTCAGCCAGTGGCCAAGTAAACAGGGTGACATGAAAGTAGGAAGTTTATCTACATTGAACTCTTTTGCAGAGACTCTTTTGCTGACAGTCCTAAAAGCAGCCATAGAGAAAGGGCGTGCCACTTCAATACCAAATCATGACCATTCAACAGGTCCTTCAATGACTACATGGCCTTCAACAGCTATAAACACACTATCACATAGCTGAACCAAAGTGTCCCCAACTATTTTCCTGATGTTGGACATTGTGGCAGCAGCTGCTACTTCTTCTCCTCCTTTTCCTCTTCCTCCTCCCCCCCTCCCCCTTCTTGACTCTGGCAGCCAGTTAGAATTTGGACTGGATGAAGGAGAGACTCAAGACAAATGAGCCAGCTAGTGCAATGGCTCAGAATAAGGTCACAAGATCCAGATGGAGGCAGAAAGAATAGAAGGGAATAAACCAAGTCACATTTTCAAGGGGGAAAAAAAAGACATTTGAGACATTCTGATGTCTGTTTTACTCCATATTCATGATTTTCAAAATTTATGCCATGGTCATTTAACCAAGTTCTTAATTCTCTTTTTAAAATGACTTTATTATTTTACAGCAGTTTTTAGTTCATGACAAAATTAAGAGGAAGGCACAGAGTTCCCACATACCTCTTTGCCCCCACACATACATAGTCACTTCCAATATGAAAATCTCCTACCAGAGTGGTACATTTGTTACAACAGATGAACCTATACTAATACATCATTGTCACTCGAAGACCATAGAGTTCATTCTTAGTGTTGTACAATCTGTTATTCTATCAATGTACAATCTATATTTATCATTATAATATCATACAGAGTAGTTCTGCTGTCTTAGAAATCTTCTGTGCTCTGCCTTTTCATCCTTTCCCCCCAACAACCACTGACAATCACTGATTGTTTTACTGTCTCCATACTTTTGCCTTTTCCAGAACATCATAGAGTTGAAATCATATGATATATAGCCTTTTCAGATTGGCTTCTTTCACTTAATAATATTAATTTAATATTTTTCCATGTCTTTTCATGGCTTAGTACTTCATTTCTTTCTAGTACTGAATAATATTCCATTGTGTGGATTACCACAGTTTATTTATCCACTCACCTACTGAAGGACATATTGGTTGCTTCCAAGCTTTGGCAATTATGAATAAAGATGTTATGAATGTCTGTGTGCAGGCTTTCATATAGACATAAGTTTTCAACTCCTTTGGGTAAACACCAAAGAGTGTGATTGTTAAATCATATGGTAAGAGTATGTTTAGTTTTATAAAAACCTGCCAAACTGTCTGAAGTGACTGTACCATTTTCCATTCCCATCAGTTCCTGTTGCTCCACATCCTCACCAGCATTTGGCATTATCAGTGTTCCAGATTTTGGCCATTGTAATAGATGTATAGTGGTATCTCATTGTTATTTGAATTTGCATTTCCCTAATGACGCATGTTGTGGAACATCTTTTCATATGTTCATTTGCTATTCTCGATTCTTTAAATCATGCCTTCCTGAAGCTTAGCAGGGCATTCTGATTTCTGCAAGAGACTGTTTCTTCTCCAATTTCCCCTTGAGCAAATGGTAACCCTCACACGGTGTTTGCTGTCAGTGGCTATGCCCATTGCATATCTGCAGTGAAGAAAGAGAAAGAGTTGAAGGCTGCCGAAGGAATCCTCTTCCCCCGGGGTGTCTGCTCTAAGAATAAATAGCAGGCTTTATACCTCTGTTGGAAGCCAAAGAATACTAAATGCAAAAGCTCCCCATTCCTAGCAGATTTTTTTTCACATTAAATTGAAAGGAAGAAAAGTTAAATTATCTTAGACTTTTGTGATTTTTCTATACAAAAAGACATTACTTTTACCAAGCCAGAATCTAAGAGCTTGGATATCTAGTTTCCTCTTAATAGAATACCTTCAGAGCTAAGAGCTAAGAGTCAAGATTCTAGATTTTGGATATGTTTATGTGATTGTGCTAAAATACCAATGTTTTTAAAAATTGAAATTCAGAGGTGCTCATTCCTGATATTATGAAATCTCTCTCTCTCTCTCTCTCTCTCTCTCTCTCTCTCTCTCTCTCACACACACACACACACACACACACACACACACACTTCTCAAATTAAAGATGCTTACTTGCATTGGATGCCTATGCAAGATTCTAAAATGTGTCTTAACACCTTGCCAAGCAAATAACACAAGCCTCATAGTAAATTCAGAAATCTGCTTTGCTCTCTTTTGGGTGAATGTTTCAGTCAAAACAGATTTCTTTTCTTTTCTTTTTTAGCATTCTAGAATTTGGTTGCCATCAGTTTCTCTCTTAGCTCTTCAGTGAGGAGACACTCGCTCAAATTCACAGCCATACATTGAAAAGTAAAAGCAATTTTCCAGACTCTCGGTTCCTTCTTTTTTCCATGTTAATTGTATTGTCTTCCTTCCAGGAGGATTTGATAAAACTTAATTGCCCCAACTTGCAGTTGTCTGAGGCAATGATGGATTTCCTCACTAAGTATGATGAGCTCTAAAGAAATGTCCAACTCCAGAGTCTATAGTTTTTCAAGTCTACATTCAAGTTGTTTTGGAAATAGGTTTATTAATCAATAACAAAAGTAACTCTGAATTTTCCTTGTACAGCAGCATTGGGGTAAATACTAGTCGGCGCCTAGGAAAGCTTGTTGTTCCAGGGGGCGAGATAAGAAAGACTCTCAAGAATGTGATAAGGAAGGAAATGAAGAGGGGGAACTGCCCACTTCCCTTGTCTCCAAGCTTTAGATATGGATAAAAGCAGAGTGACCTTCATCACAAAGTAAAATAATATACCTAAAACATCTCAAGAAATCCATGTGCACAGTGGGCATGCAACCTATCCTACATATTTTCCCTGCTTGTAGGCACAGTGCGACTCTCCATTTTGTCCTCGCCTACTGTCACTAAGGAGCATGTGAGTAATGAAATGTCCAAAGCCTCTTTCTGGGTCCTCCAAGTTTTTTCTTTGAGATCAGTATGTATGCTGAGGTACTTAGTTACCCTAATTCAGGCACTTCATATTGAAGTTCACTTAATATCTCAAGTCCAAGGTGATCAAAGGAAAGCAGAAACTAGGAATTTATTGAAGCAATGTGGCAGAAATTTGGACCAGAGAAAGTGATAATAAGCCTTTTAAGAAAATAAGAAAGAGCTCTTCTCTCTTCTCTCTTCTCTCTTCTCTCTACCCTCTTCCTCTTCTTCCTCTTCTCTCTCTGCTCTCTGCCTCTCCTTTGGGCAACCCCCAATAAAATTTCTTGGTTGAAAAAAAGAAGAAGAAAAGAAGAAAGAGGATATAAAAAATCAGGGAAGGTCTTGGGATGTAGCTCAGTGGTAAAGTGTTTGTCTGGCATGCACAAGGCCCTGGATTCCATCCCCAATAACTAACACACACCCACACACACACACACACACACGAAAAAAAATCAGGGGAGCAAACTGTGTGATGAAATCCAAATGCTTTATTGGGTCGGTAAAGTAAAATTATGGCCAAAATTGAGGAAATATTAAATTCACTACCTGGGCCTACAGAGAGCTACATCAGCAAATTTTGCTGCCTCACTTTTCCTTTATCACCATGACATGGGGTCCTCACAGTGTTTCAGCACAGAAATTCTAGAATTCTGACACAAACCTCTGACAAAGGAGTATTGCCAACTATTCCTGTGGTTCCATCAAATCTGCTTCTCTCTGAATTCCTTGACTATACCAACTACAGAGTCGCAAAGCAATGTGACACAGTGAAAAGGATAATCACATGAGAGTTAGGAAACTTGTTCCAGCCCTCCCTGTGCTAGAGCCCATGGAGTAATCTCAAACATGCCTCATCAACTTTCTGGGCTTTGGTTTCCTGTTTAGAAAAATAAGGGTCTTGGTCTCAATGATTCTAGAAGTATTCCCTCACTTCCATATAGGCCGCATTCTGAATTTGGCTCTCAGGAACAACAAAACAAATCAGATATGGGATTATTCAGAACAGCTCTGTTGAGACTAGAGCCCTTGTGGCTAAAAGAGAAGGACAGATTTCTGCATCCAGTAAAAAGCACACAGGATACACCTTGCAATGTGTTAAAGCTCATCCTGGGAATGGGTCTGATGGAGTCCTGATGGGTCTGATATATCATCTACTTGTAGGGTGATTAACCTATTATTGTGTTTGAGTCCTGGATTGAAGTCCAAAGCTAACTAAGCCCTCTTTTTATTTTGTGTATTTATTTTTGTTTTGGAGATTGAATCCAGGGTGATCTACCACTGAGCTACATCCCCAGCCTTTTTATTATTTATTTGGAGGTGGTCTCCGTAAGTTACTGAGGCTGGCCTCAAACTCATGATCCTCCTACTCCAGCCTCCCAAGTCACAGGGAGGCATGTAGGAGTGCCACTATACCTAGCTCCTTCATTCCATTTAATGATCTTAAACATTAGGGACAAGGGCTTCCACATGTTTCCAGTAGTCATAGCAGCTGGGTAGGTCCATTGGAAGTAGGCAAGAGACTCATGACCTATGGTGTACCCTCCTGATCCTAGTAAATCATGACTCTTCAACATCATCCTTATCATAAGCAGAAGGAAACCTGGTCTGGGTCATTTAATAATAATGGGAGCTATCATTCACCAGGAGCTAACTCTAAGCCAAGCACCATGTCAAGTACTTCACAGTGCTGAATTCTCACAGCCTACCCATGTCAGTCCTGTTCTTATAATACAGACAAGGAAACAGAATACAGCGTCAAGTAACCTGCCTAAGGTCATGTAACTGGTGAGTGGAAAAGCAGGGATTCCAATCCAATAAGCCTGATGCCAGAGTTCTACAAAAAATAAAAACCAACAAAAACTTACTTTAACATAATTTCAGAATTCAAATTATAAGAATAATATTGAGAATTCCATATATCCTATCCTCAGATCCTCCAAATGTCAATATCCTGCCTTTATTTCCTTTATCCCTCTCTTTGTGTGAATGTATATTGCATACATACATAAGCACACACATTTATATGTATGAATACATTACATACATATATAACATATGTAATCTTTTTTTTAACTGTTTTTGCAAATAGATGGCAGACATGAAGCTTCTTTACCCCTAGATACTTCAGTGTGTGTTTCTTATAAACAAGGATATTTTCTTTTACATAAATACACATAATTGTCACCGTACTATTGATTAACATTGAAACCATACTATTATCAGATCATCAGACTTTATTTAGAGTCTGTCCATTTGTTCTACTTATGCCTATTGTAGAATCAAATCTTCCAGTCTAGGACCTAATCTGTGAGTACACATTGCATTCAATTGTCACATTACTTTAGTTTTTTTTTTTTTTTTAAGTTTTAATACTCCTCAATTTTTCTTTGTCTTTCATGATCTTGAAATGGCTGAAGAGTACAGGCCAGCCAGGTATGGTGGCACATGCCTGTAATCCCAGCGACTTGAGAGCCTGAGGCAAAAGGATTGCAAGTTCGAGACCAGCCTCAGCAATTTAGCTAGACCTGTCTAAAAATAAAAAGGGGCTGAGGGTGTAGCTCAGTGATTAAGCATCCCTAGTTTCAATCCCCACTACCAAAAAAAAAAAAAAAGAGTACAAACCAATTATTTTATAGAATATTCCTCAGTTTGGTTTGTCTGATGTTCCCTCCTCTTTAGACTCAGATTATCCATTTTTGGTAAGATTGCCACATGATGCTGCATCTTTCTTTGTGCAGTGTATCAGGAGGCACATGGTGTCAGTTTATTCCATGGCTGATGATATGACTTTTTTTTAATATTTATTTTTTAGTTGTAGTTGGACACAACACCTTTATTTTTTATGTGGTGCTGAGGATAGAACCCAGGGTCTCGCGCATGGGAGGTGAGCGCTCTACTGCTGAGCCACAACCCCAGCCCTGGAGATATGACTTTTGATCACATGGTTAAAGTGGCATCCTTAATATTCCCCTCTGCAATGAATCTCGTGTAGAGGCCACATTTTTAACTGCCTCTCTGTAGAGTTACCTCTAATCAACGGGCACTGTACCCACATCGAGGCTACCAAGACTCAAGTCTTGAAGGAATTATCTTCATGGAGAGCTTACAATATTATTGGAAAGACATGAATGTAATATATTACTTTGGCATTCACCCACTAATTGTTCTATGAGTCCCACAGATAATTCAAGAAATTCAGGGGTAGAAATGATTTTTGAGACCTAAGAGCTCCCAGAGGAGTAGGGAAGCAGCTCTTGCCTGGGAATGAGGAGGAAAAGTTAGGCATCTGGGTAATTCAGGCCTGGGCATGATAATAGAAATGATACCTGAGATATGATCTTACTACCAATTGCATTGTATTCTCAGCTCTTGTGTCTTCATATGGGAGGATTCCAAGCAGGATACAAGACTTACTAAAAGTATAGCCAAGTTTATTAGCAGGGAAAGAAGAAGTGGGGCAGGAACCCACAAGGGAAAGAGTGGGCATCTCAGAAAAGAGTGACAACTCATTTCTTTGAGTTCAGTTTTGTTGGGGTAGGAGAGGAGTTTTCTAGAGAATCCTGCCCAAGCACTACCCCTTAACTTTTCACTGACCATAGGATTGTATCAGATTTTTAAGTCCTTACTGAACATGTTTCTACTTAAAGGCAACTCTCAGTCATTTTGATTTGTGTGAAGATCACAAAGGCCTTCTTTCATCCGGGTCCAAGCCAGATCAGTGTACTTGTGGGCATTTTTTTTTTTATTGGTGGAGGAATTTGGGGATATATCTCCCTCAACCTCAGGAGGGAAGAACAACTCTGGAAACAACAAGCTCATTAGTCAAAGGTTATAATACCCTGATATCTTTTTATTTTTTATTTATTTTTGTATTATTTCTTACATATATGACAATAGTGAAGTGCATTACATTTATAATTTTTTTTGCATTACAATCCTTAATACACCTTTATACCACAATTTATCATATTTCTGTTTGTATATAAGGTATGTTGACACCAAATTCACATCTTCATACATGAATTTTGTATAATAATGACCAACTCCTTCCACTATCCTTGCTATTCCCCTTCTCCCTCCCTTTCCCTCCCACCCCCATTCCCTATCTAGAGGTAATTTTCCACCCGTGCTCTCCCTCCCTACCCCACTTTGAGTCACTCCCCTTATATTTCTCTAGGGTATATAAAAGAGCTCAACAAGATAGGCACCAAAAAAAATAATAATCCAATCAATAAATGGGCCAAGGACCTGAACAGACACTTCTCAGAAGAGGATATACAATCAATCAACAAATATACGAAAAAATGCTCACCATCTCTAGCAATCAGAGAAATGCAAATCAAAACTACTCTAAGATACCAACTCACCCAGTAAAAATGGTAGCCATTATGAAGACAAACAACAACAGGTGTTGGCGAGGATGTGGGGAAAAAGGTGCACTCATACACTGCTGGTGGGACTGCAAATTAGTGCAGCCAATATGGAAAGCAGTATGGAGATTCCTTGGAAATCTGGGAATGGAACCACCATTTGACCCAGCTATTCCTCTTCTTGGACTATATCCAAAGGACCTAAAAACAGCATACTACAGGGACACAGCCACATCAATGTTTATAGCAGCACAATTCACAAGAGCTAAACTGTGGAGCAAACCTAGATGTCCTTCAGTGGATGAATGGATAAAAAAAAATGTGGCATGTATACACAATGGAATATTACTCTGCACTAAAAAAGAATAAGTTCATGGCATTTGCAGGGAAATGGATGGCATTGGAGAAGATTATGCTAAGTGAAATTAGCCAATCCCCCAAAAAACAAATGCCGAATGTTTTCTGTGCTCTTTTTAAACCACAACTGGGGCAGAATGGCCTGTGTGAGCTGCTTTAAAGAAAGATGACATGCTGAGAGTTAGCATGTCTCAGTCTATAGAATTAACCCTTTAAACTCCATGTTCCCACCACTGAGGTCTACCAGCTGCCTAACAGGCCGAGCCATAACCAGGATGTAGGAAGTGTCTCAAACATTCTGGGCACTGATTTAGCAAAGCCAGAACAGGGTATCATTGTCTCATACAAGAGGACCTTGGCATCCATTCTGTTGGGGTAGATAGAGTGGCCAAAAGAAAGTCAGAAGTAGGAATTAAATCTTTAAAAACATCTGTCATGTGCATATATAAATATAACATAGGGAATTTTACCTTTATGTATAAGTAAAAAGAACCAACCAAATATAAATAAATAGCTGAGCAAAGGGAAGTGTAGTAGAGTAGAGAAAGGAGAATGGGGGTGGGGGCAGAGGGGAAGGAGGTCAGATGGGAAGAGAGGGGATCATGAACTGAAATCGAATTCCATGAATGTATGCGTTTGTAAGGAAGAACCCAACTACCGTGTATAACTATAAAGCTCTAATTAAAAAATAGAAAAAAATAAAAAGAAGTAGCAATTCAAGGCCTCTTGGGAATCAAAAGGTGTAGCCAGATGCATGGGTGGTTGCCAGAGAAGCTCAGAACAATCTGACTAATTAACTCCCTAGCTCCTGGGTTCTCATTTCACCAAGTTTCAAATAGCACTAAATGGGCCCTGCCATAAGTGTATTGAAGGAAGTGTTCATAGTATTTTCAATGCCAAGGCCAAGGACGTTTGGCAGGAGTGGCAGTTCTTTGTGAAGAAATAACATGAGCTAAGATGGGACAGATAGATATTGACTGGGAGAGACTCTTGTGGTCCATTCAGGACTTGTTAGCTCAGTCTTAGCATAGAGACTATTCTGTGTACACCCAATAGAGTAATGGAGTGAGAGTTTGGAATTCTTATCTGTCATCTCACCAGCTATCCCTAAACTTGTTAGAATTTTTTCCAAATATCATTTTTACCTGCTTCTATAGTAAGAATGGGAACTGGCACTTCTCTGAAGTATCCTTGGCTTCTAATCTGGTTCAGAATGAAAGTGCTCTCATTAAAGGGAAGCCTCATTATATTCTGTTCTAATCTGCAGCACAATCATAACGCAGTGATTACCTTGAATTATTATTGCATGTACTTCCACCCACTTGTTATTACATGTCTCTGTACTTTAATTATGTTTCAATGAATATAATTCCATACCATTCAATACTTAAAATAATATTCACTTTAAATATAACTGTGTGCCTATAGTTCTCTGTGAGTGCTTGCATTGCAAATAACAAAAATTAGTACTGCTCTGGAGGCTGAAACAAACTAACCAGACCTGAAAGAAATCAGTTGGCATTTTAATAGAAGATTGAGATATTGATATTTGTTATCAATTTATTTTTTTTCAAAAACACATTTCCAGAGGGTGATTTTTGGAAATCACCCTTTGATTTTCTTTTGTTCACCAAAAGAAGAAAAAATATCTTTGAAAAGAAACAGCAATTCTCCAGAGGCTTTTGTTGCCTACTAGCCATGGACTTTTCTCTGGTAGGGAATTGATTTAAAAAACAAAAACAAACAAACAAAAAGGAAAATGCACTGAGATTTATTTGGTCTTTGTTTTTTTTATTTGTTTTCATCCAAGCGTAGTTTGAGAAGAAAGTCCCCAGAGAGTCTGAGGAGTTAAAGTGAAATTTCAGAATCAACAACCAGGTAACTGGCACAAAGGTCTACCTGCTCTGCCCATCTACACATGCATTCTTATTGCCAAGAAAAAGGATGTCATTAATGCTCATGTCATTCCTGATATGCAGTCTTAGGAAGCCTGATACTCCCTTTTTTTTCTGCCAGAATATGTCTCAGAGGAGACTGTCTTTGAAGAATTATTTTTGCATTCTGTTGCACTTACTAGTATAGCTGCAATGCATGTATATGATTTAGTTGGTATTTATTTCAAACATGGCCAACCATAACTTGGACCAAGAAGTAATCATTTTTAAAAGAATTTAACCATTATTTTATTGATTTGTTTTTATGTGGTGCTGAGGATCAAACTCATATGTGCTAGGCAAGAGCTCTACCACTGAGCTACAACCCCAGCCCCAAGAAGTAATCATTTGTGGTAAATTAATTTATTACTTCATGCCATGGGACAATGATCTCAAAGAACTAGAGCAATGGCAATCCTACTGTGATTTCTAGTCTCTGATTTTATTTTATTTTATTATTATCATTATTTTGCAATGCTGGGGACCAAAACTAGGGCCTCACACATGCTAAGTAAAGTGCTCTACCACTGAGCCACATCCTTGACCCCAGGAATATTAATAGCTGGCATGGTGGCTCATACCTGTAATCCCAACTACTTGGGAGGCTGAGGCAGAAGGATCACAAATTCTAGGCCAGCCTGGACAACTTTGTGTCAAAATAAAATAAAAGGGCTGAAGATGTAGCTCAGTGGTAGAGTGGACCTGTATTCATCCCTAGTACACAAAAAGAAAATAAAAGAGGAGAGAGAACTAAAACAGAAAGTAATTTTGATCATCTTTAATAAGGAGTAAGCACAGAACAGGTTTTATAAACCTTCAGGCTAGGTAAATCCTTCAACTTCAATCTGGGTCCCCTATTGTGAACTATTCAAAACTCATTGTCCAGGAAGAGAGCCCTGCTGGAAAGAGTCAATGCTATTAAAATAACAATTCTTCCTGAAAAACATATTTCCAAGGTTGGCTACTCAACAAGTTCATGGACTAAGTCAAACCATTATATAAATTGGTTATTAAATTTTTATCTCAAAAGAAGGAACATAAAACGGGTAAAGAGGATGCCGAATAGGGTGGTTATGTTAGGTAGCAGTTCAGGGACACCAAAATGGTGGAGACAGACTATAGGAAAGAGGACAAGACAAGGAGACAAGTCATGTCCCTGTTTACAATAAATCCTATTACCATGACAACTCCTGACACTGAGGTCTTATCACCATGACAACTGCCACAGGTTTGAATTTTAAAATGACCGATGGGGGTAAAGTGGGCAGTATTCTAATTAAGTTTTCTAAAGTAACAAATGTGGGAGGCGGGATTGGAAAATATTCTAGTCAGGTATCATAAGGTGACCAATGGGAGCAAATGGGCTAAGGCCTCCAATCAGGTCTGTGTAGGGAAGAGAATGCCTCACAGCTCAGGATATAAGATCCTAATTTCCAGACATGGGGCACTGAGCCTCTCTCTCTCTCTTTGCTGGGCCCACTCCACTCTATCTAATGGAGTGTTATCTTTACCTTCAGAAAACCTGTACTCTGCCTATGATTTCTGTATGTGTTGCTGAATTCTTTGTTCAGGACTCCAAGGACCTGAACTTCAACTGGACCCCCCAATGGTAACATCTAGGTAGGAGAGAAAGAGATTGAGGTTTTTTTAAACCTTGGTGTTGAATAGAAGTTGTTGTTCTGTCCCCTCTTGGGTGCATTTGGCAATAATGACTTAATCAAATATTGTAACTTTTTAATACACATTATATTTTAAAAGAAAGAAGATAACATAGTCTACACTGTTTGTCTACACTATAGTAACACTGCATTGAAACTGTGAGTTTATCACCCAGATACCAGGTTCTGTCAGTGGTTCTCATTCTGTGTTAAACCAGTAGCTACAGTTCCTTTTTCATGGAAATTCTTCCAATTTTATTGTAAACTACTAGTGTATCAAGGTAATTGAGCCTATTGAGGTATTATGTCACTTGGAATATAATTTATCACCTGACTATTGCCTAAAGGGGAAAATACTTGAAATCAGTAATCATGAATCAATGCAAATATCAAAAGCAAGGATTTTATCCAGCAGGAAAAGTTCTACACACCCTGGAGAAAGTGGTGAAGCTTGTTTAAAAAAAAGAACACGATTGATAGTTTGAAGCCTCTGGAAATGATCCTCCTTTTGAGCTGAGCAATGCTATTAACATAGACTAAACATGTTTGTCTTTCCACTGTGTTAGAATTTATTGAATTACAATAAATTCACAGGCTACACCACTTTCAGAGGCTGCAATCACTGAATATTTGTGGGTTGTCTGATAATCATAAGCTGGGCAATCACAGATTCTTTTATTCCAATCTCAACTATTAATATTTATAACACTCGAATCACATTTTGCACAAATATGTATATTTGTGCTATATATATATATATTTGTGCTATATATATATACTTGTGATATGTGTGTGTGTGTATATATATATATATATTTGTGATCAGTTACAGAAAAGTTAAAAAAGGATTAAGGTGCTATATATATATACATTTGTGATCTATATATATATTTGTGATCTATATATATATTTGTGATATATATATATTTGTGATATATATATTTGTGCAATACACACACACATTGTGATCAGTTACAGAAAGGTTAAAAAAGGATTAAGATTGACACAGGTTCAGGAGGCTGAACTGAGAGCAAAGGCCATGAACACATACAAATGCAAAGAGTCACTGTAGGTGGGCAGATAAGATTATGAACTAACACAAAGAACTTGTTTAGGAGCATAGAGCTATCAAAGCATGGAACTTATTCTAGGCCAGGGTCTGGGAGGACAGCAGTTTTAGAGTGTCAGCTTGAGGTATCAGCTTGGAGTAGACCTCTTGGTCAGCATGGGCAGGAGAAATCACACTGTGCTGAAGTCCCGAGGGACAGAACCAGAGGTTTGTCACTGTGGCGATTTTCTGGGCAAGGCTCACAATGAGTGACCAGGTGATGGGGTCAGTTGTGTCGCTGGGTCCAGTTTCAGGGTGCTTCTCCTTTTTTGGACCTCAGATGAGGGAGTTGCTTCATGCAATGATCTGATGTGTTCAGTAAGTTCAAGGGCCTAGTTTTTCTCATATGAATTTGATATGCCTATGTATCCATGTGCTTCTGATTAATTTGATAAATTCACAGGTGGTCTTTTTTGTTAGCATGATTATTTTATTTATCAGTTTGTGCCTTATGGCTATCCTAGGCAGGTGTAGAGTCATTCTACCTCAGCACTTATACTCCCAATGGAGTAACTCATGGCAAACTACTGCTTTATAAATGGAGTAACTCAAAGTTAGGCACAGTCTGAGACCCACTGTTCTCTACATCATGGAGTAACTCAGAGCAGGGCACAGCCTCTCTCTTCAGTCCTAATGGCATACAGCAAATGAAGAAACATTTATTCAAGAAAATATATTAAAACTTGGTAAGGACAAAGAGAGTCTGTGGTATTTACACCCCAAATTTCTTCCCTTCCCCATCTCAGCTCAGACTGCTATAACCAAGTATACAAGCTCCCATTCTTCCCCCAGCTCAGAGTCAGAGGGCTAGCTTCCTGGGAGGGGCAATATATGAGCATTTCTCATCCTGTCTCCAGCTACCTAATGCTGAGGCTAAGTTCATGACAAGTGCGATCAAGAGGTAGGGGCTACCTTCTTCCACCAATTTTCCTTTGTGAGATGGATGTTCTATATTAAGTGGAATACCACTGAGATTCCTGGAGCTTTGATCATCTTTGCATGTGGTTCCATGTGGGGAGAGGAAAGTTGAGAAGACCTAAGGCTACCCCCTCCCACACCCATCACTCAGCTTCAAAATAGGGATAGCATTGGGGGCGGGTGAGGCCATTATTTCCACTCAGGGATCCAGACCCATGGCTCAGAAATTTTGCCTCAGTGGGAGAGACAGGCTGTAAAACCCAAGACCCTAAATATCTTCTCAGAGGAACTTGCTTCATTTGCAGCAAAATTTAGAGAAATTCATTTGTAAGCCACTCTCAAAACTAGTCTTTGGGCTGAAGAGAACTTGCCTACCATTTGCAAGGTCCTGGGTTCAATCCCCATTATAGAAAAAAATAATAATAATAGTGGTGGTTGTGGTAAAAGCAACTGAGAGAAGACTGGTAGATTTAATGGGGATATAGGCAAAGCTGTAGGCTAGCTAGTTTGCTAGAGAGGAACAAGAGAGGAAATAGCTAGGGGGTACCCTCCTAGGATTAGAACAAATATCAAACATTAACCCTGAGAACTATCTTTTCAAAGGACACTGGAACAACTTGTGCCTCAAGACATTATTGAAAACAATAAAGCAATCAGCCAGCAATCAGTGGACCTTAACAGCTGGTTGTGGTCAGGGAAAAAGACAATTAAAGAGAGCCTGGTCTATACCACTGTCATCTCAGGGTGTCTAGGGGCAAACCCAAGGCTGTGGCCCAGAGGAGCAACTCAGAGGCTTCATGTGGGAGAGTAGACTTCACTAAAATAATCCAATCAATCACAGGGGAAAAACAAAAACAAGCACATAATAACAAGCAACAAGCCCTGGGTTAGAGGTGGAGAACTATCTTAAAAGTGCTCAAAGGGAAAAAAAAAAAAAAACTGTCAACCAAGAATTCTATATCCTGCAAAGCCAACTTGCAAAAGTAAAATTAAAATAAAGATATTCTCAAATAAACAAAAACTGAGGGAATGTGTTGGTAACAGACCCACCTTATAAGAAATACTGTTACTGGAGTCCTAGGTCTGAGGCCCAACTCTAGGGCTCCCAATGAATCAGGTGTATCCATTCCTCCCAAGAAATCAGACAAATAAGAAATGCTGAAAAGGAATCCAAGATGGTGGACTACAGAGAGGCTGCATTCTATGTCGCTCCAGGACCTGGGATTCAAGTAGTGGGAACACTGTTTCTCTGCAAGTAATTAGAGGACCCCCGACAGCTGCTCCTGTGCAGGAACATGGCCACCATGCCTGCGCAGGTCTCCAGGCCTTAGCATCAGCACAGGACTCCCAGCCACTGCCCACACACAGGCCTCCAGCCACCACTGCTGCATGGACCCCCATCTACCAACATCCCTGATCACCTCCATCTTGGGACACTGCAACCACTGCCACAGTCCCCTACACATGGTAGCCTGCACCTGGGGACACAGGACAGGGTCTGAAGACAGCCATCAGCCACAACATTGCACTCCACAGAGCTGCATCTCTGAACACACCACCACCGCCACCGCCAAGCCCCACCTGACCCAATACCCTGTCGCTGAAAGCAGCCGCCTCCATCTTGGGACACCTTTGTCACCATTTTTAGTTGGGACAACTTCCAGCTTGGGACACCCGCTGAGTCTTAGAAGCAAAATCAGGGTACCTAAAGTCCCCAACTCTCCCCCACCCCCAGCAGCCGCTAACCTGGCTCAGTGCTTGCAGCTACACAGCAGGTCCGTAGCTCGAAAAACCTAGTCCTGAACTGCCCCATAGAAAACAGGAACACAGCCCCCAAAACCTCCAGAGAGAAAGGTTCCTGATTGGGAAGTAGGAAGGGAGGGGTGAGTGAGATACAGTTTAGAGACTAAATTAGAGACCAGGAATTGTGAGGTCTACAGGTGATATGAAGAGATAAGACCAGACACCCACATCACACGAGTAGGCCCCAAAGGAGATCCTTGGGATGCTGTTTTCCAATGGGACTGGCAAGTACTGTACCCTACCTCCAGGAGTTCCACCTCTAAGACCAACCCTCCCACCCTAATAACCTTCACCATCCTGAGGGTGTACATACCAACAAACAACAGACAACCCCACCTACTAGATAAGAAAGGATGCAGGAAAGATACTGATCTCCAACAAAATCAATCCTTGTATTTTCCTTCAAGATTTTTTTTTCTTTTCTCTCTCTCTCCTCTCCTGCCTTAACATCCCCAACATTTGTGAAACCAAGTACTTTTCATGAATTAGGCTACTGAGGTCTGGGATGTCTGAATAGTATTTAACAGTGGTGTTGTATGTTCTTTTATCTCCTATTTTTACATTTTTTATTTTTCTTTTTTTTTCTTTTTTAATATCTTTATTTTATTTATTTTATTTTTTTTAATTGGTTGTTCAAAACATTACAAAGCTCATGACATATCATCTTCCATACATTTGATTCAAGTGGGTTATGAACTCCCATTTTTTACCCCAAATACAAGTTGCAGAATCACATCGGTTACACATCCACATTTTTACATAATACCATATTAGTGACTGTTGTATTCTGCTACCTTTCCTATCCCCTAATATCCCCCCTCCCCTTCCCTCTCATCTTCCCTCTCTACCCCATCTGCTGTTGTTTAATTCTCTCCCTTGTTTTTTTTTTCCCCTTTCCCCTCACAAACTCTTATATGTAATTTTTCTTAATTTTTATGTTTGTTTTTTGTACTCTTCCCACTTACTTGTCTCCTCAAAATCACTTTCTTTCTTCTCTTGCTACTAACCAGCTTCTTTAGAGTCCTTTTTCATGCTTCCTAAGATCTAATAACTCTATAACCTCACCTCCTACCCTCAACATCTCATCCTACACTCCACTCCCAGTTCTTTCTCAGCCCACCATCAGAAACTGTAGACCCTTTTGCAAACCTACTGTTTATATTGTAGATAATAATTGAACCCTCCATTTCTGTATATTGTGCCAAAACCATAAATGTCTTAATAGCAGCTATTTGGTTTAAGGCTGTGTATTGTTTGTATTGGGATCTGTTAATATTGTCCTTCCTCTTAAAGGAGAGGTATTGGAAACCTTCAGGGACACTTTAAGCCTATAAGGTAAAAACTATAATGCCTTGGATCCACAGTGCTAGAAGGGAAAACACATGAACAACATGAAAAAATAAGGGAAGAAAGTGCCCCAAACAAACCAAGATACTACATTATTAGGCTCCATGGCCAGAACAACAGAAGAAATTACAGAGAAGGAGTTCAGGATGTACATAATTAAAATGTTCTGTGAATTAAAGAATTATATGACAGACCAAATACAGGCAGCAAAAGATCATTTCAATAAAGAGCTACATAAGCAAATATAGGAAGCAAAAGATTACTTCAATAAGGAGATAGAGGTTCTGGAAAAAAAAACCAGAAATCCTTGAAATGAAAGAAACAATAAACCAAATTAAAAACTCAATAGAAAGCACCACCAACAGATTAGATCACTTGGAAGACAGGACTATCCAACAACAAAGACAAAATATATAATCTTGAAAAGAAGGTTGACCACACAATGAAGATGGTAAGAAACCATGAGCAGAATATTTAAGAATTATGGGATAACATAAAAAGACCGAATTTAAGAATTATCAGGATAGAGGAAAACACAGAGTTCCAAAACAAAGGAATGAATAATCTATTTAATGAAATAATATCAGAAAAATTTCCAAACATGAAGAATGAAATGGAAAATCAAATACAAGAGGCTAATAAGACACCAAATGTACAAAATAATAACAGATCCACACCAAGGCACATCATAATGAAAATGCCTAGCATACAGAATAAGGAGAGAATTTTAAAAGCCACAAGAGAAAGGAATCAGATTACATATAGGGGGAAAACAATTAGGATACCTGCAGACTTTTCAACCCAGACCCTAAAGCTAGAAGATCCTGGAACAACATATACCAAGCTCTGAAAGAAAATGGATGCCAACCAAGAATCTTATATCCAGCAAAACTAAGCTTTAAATTTGATGATGAAATAAAAACCTTTCAGGATAAAACAAAAGTTAAAAGAATTTACAACTAGAAAACCTGCACTTCAGAACATCCTCAGCAAAATATTCCATTAGAGGGAAATGAAAAACAACAATGAAAATCAACAAAGAGAAGTATTACACTAAAGAAAAAAAAAAACAAAGGAGAAAACAAGTCAAGTTAAATACCAAAAACAAACAAAAATGACTGGGAATACAAATCATGTCTCAATAATAACCCTGAATGTTAATGGCCTAAACTCACCAATCAAAAGACATAGACTAGCAGATTGGATTTTTAAAAAAAGACCCAACAATATGCTACCTTCAAGAGACTCATAGGAAAAGACATTCACAGACTGAAGGTAAAAGGTTGGGAAAAATCATACCATTCACATAGACTGCAGAAACAAGCAGGGATTTCCATTATCATATCAAATAAAGTAGAGTTCAAGCCAAAGTTAATCAAAATGGATAAAGAAGGATGGGAAACACATATCAACAAGACATAACAATTATAATTATATATGCCCCAAACAATGGAGCATCTACGTTCATCAAACCAACTCTTCTCAAGTTCAAGAGTCAAATAGACCACAACACAATAATTCTGGGTGACTTTAACACACCTCTTTCACCACTGGATAGATCTTCCAAACAAAAGCTAAACAAAGAAACTATAGAATTCAATAATACAATCAATAACTTAGACTTAAAAGACATATATAGAGAATATTTTATCCATCAATGAGTGCGTACACTTTCTTGTCAGCAGCAAATGGATTTTTCTGTAAAATAGATCATATATTATGCCACAAAGCAACTCTTAGCAAATACAAAAAAGTAGAGATACTACTCTGCTTTCCTATCAGATCATAATGGAATGAAATTAGAAATCAATGATAAAATAAAAAATAGAAGCTATTCCAACATGTGGAGACTAAATAATATGCTATTGAATGAACAAAGACATCAAAGAGGAAATTTAAAAATTCTTAGATGTGAATGAGAACACTGATACAATATATCAAAATCTCGGGGACACTATGAAGGCAGTACTAAGAGGAAAGTTCATTGCATGGAGTTCATTCCTTAAAAGAAGAAAAAAGAAATCAATCAATAAATGACCTAACATTACATCTCAAGGTCCTAGAAAAAGAAGAACAAATCAACACCAAAAGCAGAAGACAGGAAATAATTAAAATCAGAACTAAAATCAATGAAATTAAAACAAAAGAAACAATTTTAAAACTTGACAAAACAAAAAGTTGGTTCTTTGAAAAATAAATAAAATTGACAACCCTTAGCCAGGTTAATGAAGAGAAGGAGAGAAAAAACTCAAATTGTTAACATCCATGATGAAAAAGGAAATATCACGATAGACACTACAGAAATACAGAAGATAATTAGAAATTATTTTGAAAATTTGTATTCCAATAAAATAGAGAATATCAACGGCATCAAGGGAGTAAAAGTAAAAAATCCTTTGAGAAGAGACCAGTGGGACACCCTCCTAGCATAGGGCAGCTTAGGAAGTGGGTTCACCATGCTCAGCCACCCAGGCACTCCGAGATTGCTACAGCAGTGGTCCCTGGTGGCTTGGCTATTGCTCAAGATGGCAGCCGACCTTGGTGGCAACCATGTGGTACTGTGATAGACCCAGCCTGATTTTCTCTTAAAATTGGGAGCCATCTCGCCACAAAGACATGAAAAGCTAATTTGGGCTTTACTATAAATTACTGCAAATTCTGATCTCGCTTGGAAGGCCTGCCCATGCCTTGAACTCACCCATGCCTGACTCTCTGACCAGATAGCAGCCCTCTCTGAAACTTTAGTGATGCCTCATAAATATTGGCCTTCCCTGGCCAGATAACAACCCTCTCTGAGGCTCTAATGACCTTCATAAATTCTGATGTTGGGGCCAGCAAAAATGTAAACTAGTCTTTGTGTTATGCTTGACAGCGTTTTGTTATCTGTAACCCCACTTTGTGTAACTTTCTGGGCTATAGGCTGGGCTGCAGGAAAGCTGCTGCTGCTGTCTTGTTCCCGTGGTTTTTGATGGGAGAGGCAGCCTGGCCAGTTGAAATAATAAGCTTGTTTTAATTTGATTTTAATTGGAGTCAGTGGTCTTTTCTTGTGTCCTGGTCTAACAACTGGTTCTGCAGGGTTGCAGAATGCTGGAGTTAGGAAGTCATGGAGGCTTCCACCATGATTTCAAAGGAAGGGCTGGGACACCAGGCAAAGTGCAAAAGGGTCAGAGTGCCTGTGAGCAGAAGGGTCAGAGTGCCTGTGAGCAGCCCCTGAAAGGATGATGCATGGAGATGTGAGGAGGAAGTTAAAGCTACTGTGGAGACCCCCAGGATTAAGAAATGGCAGTAACATGGTATGTTTGCCAAAAAAAGCTGCAAGAATTGAGCACAGATAAACCAACAGAAAGGCCATGTGGACTGCAACCAGCAAAGTCATAGGGACAGAACTACACAGGTCCTTTGGAGAGAACATCAAGATACCATGTGCTCCAGATGCTAGACATAAAGCTACAGGACTTGTTTGCCCTTCTGGATTTCAGTCTTGCTTTAGTCCTGTCCCTTCTTTATATTCCCCTATTTCTCCCTTGTGGAATGGAAATATTTACTATGTGTCCTTCTATATAGGGTATATGTACGGGAGCTCATGATGTGAGTTTGCCTTGCATCTCAATGAATACTTTGGACATGGACCTTTGGGCAATCTTGGAACTATTGAGACAATGGGAACTCTTGGAAATGGACTAAATGTATTTTGCATTGTGAGATGGTCATGAGCTTTGGGGGGCCAGGGGCAGAATGTTATGATTTAGATGTGGGGTATACTCCAAAAGCTCATGTGTGAGAAAATGCAAAAAAGTTTAGTGGTGAAACTATTGGGTTATGACAGCCTTGACTTAATTAATGCATTAATCCCCTGATAGGGATTAACTAACTGGGTGAGAACTGGCAGGTAAAGTTTGGCTGGAGGAAGAGAGTCCCTCAGGGCTTTTGAGGTATATATTTTGTATCTGGCAAGTGGAGTCTGTCTCTCTACTCCCTGGTGGCCATGTCCTGACCTGCTGTCCTCTGCCACACACTTCCTCCATGATGATCTGCCTCACCTTGAACCCTGAGGAATGGAGCCTGCTGTCTTTGGACTGAGACCTCTGAAACCATGAGCTCCCAAATAAACTTTTCTTCCTATAAAATTGTTCTTGTCAAGTCGTTTTGTCACAGCTGTGAAAAGGCTGACAAAAAAAGGAGATTAGTAGAGAAGAATTAATTTTAATTAATTAATTATAATTAATTAAAATTGTAATAATTAATTAAAATTGTCGACTTGATTGGATTAAGAGATGTGGATGAGGGCCAGGGTTGTGGCTCAGTGGTAGAGTGCTTGCCTGGAGCATATGAGGCACTGGGTTTGATCCTCAGCACCCATAAAAAAATAATAAAATAAAAACAAATAAAATAAAAGTATATAAAAAAGAGAGATGTGGGTGATTAAGAAGCTTATGGATGTGTCATTGAGGGTGTGTCTAGGAATGACTGGCATGTGGGATAGCCAACTGAAATGGAGACCCTCTGGAAGCATGGGCAGACCATCTGATAGCATGATGGCTTGGATGGAATAACAGTTGGAAGAACAAGGAAGCAGCGGCAGATGCAAGCCCGATCAATTCTTCTTGAATGGGTTCTTGATTCCTGCTGCGATCATTGAGGACTCTGCTTGTGATTCTCCAGAAAACTTAGGTCTCAGACTAGGGTAGCACTGTGGATCCCTCTTCTGGTCATGTAAGCCAACCTAATAAATCCCCTTTTAATAATTATACTTCCTGTCGATTCTGTTCCTCTAGAGAAACCTGACTGATACAGGGTCCATGAGGGATGAAGGAGAGGAAGAAAAGGGGAATAATTGGGGAAATAAATTGACCAAATTATATTAGGTGTATGTATGACTATACCACAATGCATTACAATTTTATGTAACTATAATGTACTGATTTAAAAACAAATGAATAAATAAAAGGAAGACCAATGAATTAGTAAAAAATTTTTAATTCATTACCAATGAATTAGTAAAATGTTTACTAATATTTATAGAATGCCACTAAAGCAGTACTTAGAGGAAATTTTAACTGGAAGTGATTATATTAAAGGATAAGAAAGACATCAACCCAATAACCTAATCTCTCACCTCAGAAAGAGCATTTGAAAAATCCAACACCTTTTAATAATACAAAACACTCAGCACACTAGAAATAGAAGGTAACTTTATTAACCTGATAAAAGTCATCCACAAATTCCACTGTTAGTGTAATATTTAATGGTAAAAAGCTGCTTTCTTTCTAGAATTAAGAAAGACAAGGATATCCACTTCTATTTGATATTGTTAAAAAAATGCATCTAGCTTGGAAAAGAAGAGTAAAATGATCTCTTTATACAGATAACATCTTTGATACAAAAATTGTAAGGCATTCACTTAAAAATCTCTTACTGTATAATAATGAGTTCATATAGAATTCAGGATATGAGAGCAACAAACAAAAGTCAATTGTTTTTTTTTTATATACTTGAAATGAACAATCTGAAGTGAAATTAAGAAAATAATTGTATTTACAATACCATCCAGAAAAAAAATTTAAATAGCCAGGTGTCTTGGCACACCCCTATAATCCCAGTGACATGAGAGGCTGAGGCAGGAGGATGGCAAGTTTAAGGCCAGCCTCAGCAACCTAATGAGACCATGTCTCAAAATGAAATTTAAAAAGGGCTGGGTTATAGCTCAGTGGCAGAGCATCCTTGGGTTTAACACTCAGTGAAGAAGAAGGAGAAAAGCAGGAGGAGGTGGAGGAGAAACCTAGAAATAAATTAAGTAAAGAAGTATAAAAATTATATTATACTCTGAAATCAATGAAAATTGTTAAAAGAAATTGAAGAAGACCTAAATAAATGGAAAATCATCTTATGTCCATGGTTTAACAGAATTAATGTTAGGATGGTCATACTCCCCAAATTCATCTTTAGTTTGAACATATTCCCTATTGTTTTATACATTTTTTATTGATTTTTTTTAAAAAATGACATATTCCCTATCTGATTTCCAGTTGTCTTCTTTGTAGAGATTAAACAGCTGAATATAAAATTTGTATGGAATTTCAAAGAAGCCAGAATAACCTAAATGATCTTGAAAAAGAACAATATTGAAGGACTCACAATTCCCTATTTCTAAACTTACTACAAAGCTACAGTAATAAAAAAAAAAAAAGTGGAGTGCTGGTTCAAGAATAGAAATGTAGGTCAATGGAACAGAATTGAGAATCCAGAAATAAACTCATGTGTCTATGGTGAACTGATTTTTTAGAGCATTATAATTATACATATTATTTGGGATCCTTTTTGACAAAATTATATATACAATGAATCCCCATTCCCCACCCTCTTTCATCCCCACTTCGCTCTCCCTTTTCTCTCTTCTACACTCTACTGATATTCCTTTTACTGCTTTATTTTTGATTGTTACTTTCTACATAAAAGCAAAATTACCTTTGGTATGTATGTATGTATATAACATAATTTTGTTAATTTTCTTTCTATTTTGCTCCCTTCCTTCCTTCCTCTCATTCTCCTACTTCTACACTAATCTTCCCTATATCTTTATGATGTCCAATCCCCTCTCCCACTGCCTTCTTTTCCGTACCTTGCTCTAGCTTCCATACATGAGAGAAAATATTTTACCCTTGATTTTTTGTCTCGCTTATTTCACTTAGCAGGATGTCCTCCATTTCCATCCAATTAGCTGCAAGTGCTATAATTAATTCTTATTTATGGCTGAGTAATATTCCATTGTGAATATGTACCACATTTTCTTGATTCATTCATCTATTGATACGTCTAGTATTCCACAATTTATCTTTGTGAATTGTGTTGCTATAAATATTATACTGTCTGTATTGCTATAGTATGCTGGATTTTAGTTCTTGTTCCATTCCTAGTTTTTTGAGGAATCTGCATACTACTCTCCAAAGGGATTGTATTAATTTGCAGTCCAACCAACAATGCATGAGTGTACATTTTCCCCCACATCCTTGCCAGTATTTATTGTTACTTGTACTGTTTTTTTTTAATTTATTTTAGTTGTAGATGGACACATACTTTATTTACTTATTTTTATGTAGTTCTGAGGATCAAACCCAGGGCCTCACACATTCTAGGCAAGCACTCTACCACTGAGCCACAACCCCAGCCCTATTACTTGTATTCTTTTTTTTTTTTTAAAGAGAGAGTGAAAGAGGGAAAGAGAGAGAGAGAATTTTAATATTTATTTTTTAGTTATTGGTGGACACAACATCTTTGTTTGTATGTGATGCTGAGGATCGAACCCGGGCCGCACGCATGCCAGGCGAGCGCGCTACCGCTTGAGCCACATCCCCAGCCCTTACTTGTATTCTTGATAATTGCCATTCTGACTAGAGTGAGATGAAATTTTAATGTAGCTTTGATTTGCATTTCCATGATTGCTAGAGAGGTTGAACTTTTTTTTCCTATATATTTATTGGCCATTTGTGCTTCTTCTTTTGAGAAATTTCTGTTTGGTTCTTTTGCCCATTTATTAATTGGGTTATTTGTGGCAAAAATTTTTTTTTCCTATTCCATAGGTTCTCTCTTCACTCTCTTAATAATTTCTTTTGTTGTACAGAAGCACTTACTGGTTCTTGGTTTATTTTAGAGTATTGACCCTATGTTTTCTTCTAGCAGTTACAAGTTTTCTGGTCAAATTCCTAAGCTTTTGATCCATTTTGGTTTGACTTTTGCATAGGGTGAAATTTAGGGATCTAATTTCATTTTTCTGCATATGGATATCCAGTTTTCCCAGTACCATTTGTAAAAAGGCTGACTTTTTTCCAATATGTAACTTTGCCCCCTATGTCAAGTATCAGCTGGCTCTACGTATATTGTCTCTGTGTCTTCTATTCCATTGATCTTCATGTTATTTTTGAAGCAGACCCTTACCATAATTAAGCAGAAACCCCCACCATATTTGTAACATATAAATTCCTCTTTTTGTTAGAAAGCTTTATAACAAACTATCTGCAAAAATTTCAAAAAAACTCAGTGTGGGGTAGGACTTCCTATTTCTTTTAGGACTAAGTTAAAGTTACTCTTGTCTTGCAGAAACTAAGTTTGGCTGTAGACTTGGTGATGTCACTTCTGCTTTTGTTGTAAAAACCTCTGAATAATCTAAAAAAAATGGAACAAAATGCACTTTCTGTGAACTCAAGAAAAAAAATACTTTTATGTAGACTCCTATAAAACATCCAGCCCCCCACCCTTGCGTATAAAGTTCCAAGAATTTCCAGACTCCAGGTGCAGAGAATAGTTTAGGTAATAGCCCTTCTGGACCCTACAGCCAATAAACCTACTTCCTGAGAATTCCTTGGGTGTCCAGCTTCTTCTTTTCTACTTCACTTTGATGTCAATACCATGCTATTTTTACTACTATAGCTCTGAAGTATAATTTGAGATCAGGTATTATGATGCCTCCTGCATCATTTTTTTTTTTCAGAATTGCTTTAGCTATTCTGGGTCTCTTATTCTTCCAAATGAATTTTAGGACTGTTTTTCCTAGTTCTGTGAAGGTTGTCACTGATATTTTGATGGGGATTGCATTGAATCTGTATATTGCTTTTGGTAGTATGGTCATTTTGACAATATTAATTCTGTCTATCCAAGAATAGGGAGGCTTTCCATCTTCTGTTGTCTTCAATTTCTTTCTTCAATGTTCTATTGTTTTCATTATAGAAATCTTTTACTTCCTTGGATAGATTAATTCCCACTTTTTTTTTTGAGAATATTGTGAAGAGGATGGTTTTCCTGATTTCTTTCTCATCTGAACTGCTGTTAGAGTATAGAGAAACTATCAATTTGTGAGTGTTCATCTTGTATACTGCTACTTTGCTAAATCATTTATCAGCCTTAGGAATGGTTGAGTGCCCCTGAGTTCAATCCCTGGTACTCCCCTCCAAAAAAAAAAAAAGTTGGAGCCCAGCATGGTGGCTTATGCCTGTAATCACAGTGGCTCAGGAGGCTGAGACAGGAGGTTGGGAGTTCAAAGCCAGCCTCAGTAACTTAAGAGGCCCTAAGCATCCTAGCAAGACTCTGTCTCAAAATAAAAAATAAAAAGGGCTGGGGATGTGGCTCAGTGGTTAAGTGCCCTAAATTTAATCCCTGATTCAAAAAGAAGAAAGAAGCAAAGTTAAAACTATAAACTACTGGAAGATAATATAAGAGTCAATCTTCATGACCTCATATTTGACAATGAATTCTCAGTTATGGCACCAAAAAACATGAGCAACAAGAGAGAAAAAAACAGATACATCAGATTTGATCAAAGTTAAAAATCTTTGTCTTATAAAGGACAAAATATTTTATAAATTCTAAAGTGCAATGTTTTATACATGGCAGAATATAACTCAGGAAGTGAAATGACAGCACACAGAATGGTAGAAAATCTTTGCAAATCATATATCTGATAAGAGACTTGTACCTATAATATGTAAAAAAATGTTATAACTTAATAATAAAAAGACAACATAAACCAGGCACGCACGGTGGCTCACACCTGTAATCCCAGCAACTCAGGAGGCTGAGGCAGGAGGATCGTGAGTTCAAAGTCAGCCTCAGCAACTTTGCAAGGCCCTAAGCAACTCAGTGAGACTTTGTCTCTAATAAAATATATAAAAGGGCTGGGGATGTGGCTCAATGGTTAAGTGCCCCTGGGTTCAATCTCCAGTACCCCCCTGCAAAGAAAAAGTCAGTTTAATAGAGCCGGGTGTGGCTGGGGTTGTGGCTCAGTGGCACAGCACTTGCCTGGCATGTGTGAGACACTAAGTTTGATTCTTAGCACTACATATAAATTAATTAATTAATTAATTAAAGGTCTGTCAACAGCTAAAAAAAAAAATAATTGAAAAAAATAGAGCCAGGCGTGATGGTGCACACCTCCAATTCCAGCAACTGGAGAGACTGAGGTAGGAGAATTGCAAGTTCAAGACCAGCTTCAGCAATTTAGCAAGGCCCTAAGCAATTTAGCCAGACCCCGTCTAAAAATAAAAAATAATAAGGGCCGGGATGTTGCTCACTGGTTAATCACCCCTGGGTTCAATCCCTGGTACCCTGTTCCCAAAAAATGTCAGTTAATAATAAGTATTGGAAGGATATGGAGAAATTGAGGCCTTTGTACATTGCTGGTTAGATTATAAAGTGATGCAGATGCCTTGCCAAACAATTTGGCAATCTCAAAATGTTAAACACAGAATAACCATAGGACCAACCAATTCCATTTCCAGTTATAAGTCCAGGTGAGATGAAAATGTACATCCACAGAAAAACTTCTACATGCATGTGCATAGCAGTATTATTCATAATAGCCAAAAGGTGGAAGCAACCCTTATTAATGTTTGTCAACTAATGAATGGATAAGCAAAATGTGATGTATTCATACAACAGAATATTGTTTGGCCATTCTAAAGGAATAGAGTACTGATACATGCTACAATGTGGATCATCTGAAAAGATTCCACTAAGTGAAAGAAAAAGGTCATAAAAGGCCACATATTATATTACTTCATTTATATTGAAATATTCAAAATAAGTAAATCTATAGACCAAAAGTAGATTAGTGGTTTCTTAGGGCTGATGAGAGGAGTGGGTGTTAATACAGGAGAGCAACAGGCAAGAATATAAAATGCGTTTTCAAGGTAATGAGAATGTTAGAAAATTATAGTGATGGTTGCAGTTATGGGTGAATATACTAAAAATCATTGAATTGTATACTTTAACAAAGCTAATTGTAAAAACCAAAGGCCAGATTTTCTCTCTGATATGTGGATGGTAACATACAATGGAGTGGGGAGAATAGAAGTTCATTGGATTAGACAAAGGGGAATGTGGTTAGGGGAGGAGGGATGGGAATAGGAAAGACAGTAGAATGAATTAAACATAATTTTCCTATGTTCATATATGATTACACCACCAGTGAAACTCCACATCATATACAACTGCAAGAATGGGACGTTACACTCCATGTATGTATAATATATCAAAATACACTCTATTGTCATGTATAACTAAAAAGAACAAATAAAAGATTTTTTAAAAGACTGAGTTGTGCTGTGGAAGTGGCTCAGTGGCAGAGTGATAGAGTGCTTGCCTAGCATGCATGAGGCCCTGGGTTCAATGCCCAGCACCAAAATAAATAAATAGATAAAAAGAAAAAGCTCTGAGAATGTAACTCAGCAATAGCATGCCCCTCGGTTCAACACCTAGCACCAAATATATATATGTACATATATATGTATAATAAGTACTATATACCCACATATATATTTATTGTTTATATTCTATATATAAACAATATATAATATGTTAATGTGTATAAGCATGTAAGATTATATAAACATATTTATATATAAATATATTTATATATGTATTATTTTATAATATTTTTATTAAAAATAAAACCACCTTTTACAAATGGCTGAGTTGTGTGGTATGTATGTGTGTGTTATAGCTCAATGAAGCTATTTAAAAAATCAATGCCAAGTATAATGATACCTCAAGAGAACAGGGTGGTCTGACCCATGCATAAATTTATAAATCATAGTGAGCAGCAACACATAAACCCTGAAATAAGCAGTCTGCGTGTGCTCTGGAAACTGTGTTAGGCACAGATGCTCATTCCATCTCCCTACTCACTTCTGGCCCCAGAAGATATATCACTTGTTTATTCACCAAACTTTTATTGAACTTTTGGTTTTCTATAAAGCACTTGGTTTGGGTAGTGGGAACATACAGACAAATAGAACTGTTTAAACTCCCTGTCTAACAGGGTGGACAGACATATAAATAACCTCCATAGGGTTCAATAATAGGACCTCAGATTTTGTAAGTAAGGTCAAATCAAAGTCACCCTCTGAGTGAAAAATCAACATAAAGTGCATGAGCTTAGCCATGTGTGGAAGATGCCTAACAGATGCTTTATAAATGTGCTGTTGATAAAAAAAAATACTTAGAAACCATCAGAGTCAAATGAAATAAACAAAGATCAGGCCTGTAAAAACTGAGGAATTGAGTCCCTGAGACTGGCTCTGAGTTCTCTCAGTCTCTGCTATCATCAAGAGATCATTTCCCTAAGAATTAGGCAGAGCACATTATCTGCACCTGGCTTTGGTCTTTGATCCACCTGGGGACTCTTGTGTTCTTTTGACTTGTCATTTCCTATCTTTCAGCTCCAGTATCCAATTTTGACCACATTTCTAACATCTCATTTGCTTCTTGAAAAATTGCCTTTGGCATCCTCTGCAGATTTTTGCAGCACCCCATCCACTGACCCAGATCTTTTGTTGACACCAATAGCTCTTTCTTGACTTGTTCTGGTACCTGATGTACATGGAGCAACCAAGAAGCATCCTCAGGAAAACCTTTCTGGAATGTGAGTAATCTGCTCAATTTTTTTGTCTAAAATGTATGATGTGTCCACAGAAAAGTGATATTCTGGACAGAATGTAGTAAAAGACAAACCTGTCTGTGGCTCTCCAGGAGGATCTAGAAGTGAGCTATCTTGGCTCTTTGGCCCATGTGCTCCAGAATTTTTGGCAAATGAAAATTTTTGGCACCTTGGCTCTGTCAGGTGACAGTAGCTTTATGACACCAGCCACTTAAACCATCTGAAATCTTGTGGTCTGATTCCTATGTTCCCCCCAATCATTTTCCAGTGGTATAGTAATTTGACCTCCTAGATACCCATTTCTATAAGGAAAGAGATGTGCTGATCAACTCACTAGAACAGTACTGTTTACTTGGGGTTCTAAGTCTTACTGTAGTTTAATAAATTGGCATTTAGACCTCCTGTATACTTGTAGTCTTTTGAATCTGTCCCTGGGTTCAAAACTAAATTCCAGGGTCCCAACCCCCTGAGCCAATCCCAACATCTGTGAGGCCCTGTTGGAAAGGCTCACCAACCCTCCCTTTCTGACATTTCTATTAAGGCCAACCACTGTCATTTCATGAGAGATACAGTCTGGTACAGTTAAAAACTAAATGCCAAGAAGACATGGCTTCAGAATGATTTATATGTCTTGGCATGAAGGGAAGTGGGAACTGTAAAGACTTCACAGAAGAAATATTTCAGCCTTTAAAGGGTTCTCATTTAGCTTAATAATTTGAAAATCATTTTTCTAATTATAAAAGTAATGCATGTTTAATGTTAGGAAATTGGGAAACAGAGAAAAGCATAAATAGGAGAAAATGTAAAACATGATCAAAATTTAGACAGCTCAAGAAATCAGAAAGTAGCTTCTAAAAGGCATTCTTTCCTGAAGGTTTAGTAATCAATTTTTTGAATATTGACTGCACAGGATCCCTCAAGTCCAGACCAAAAACTCTTTGATATATTAGAGTGGGTTGAATTCAAATAGGGACAAAATTTTAAGCTTAGGTTTCTATGGAATTCACTTCTGAATTCAGATCTTTTATTTCAATTGTTTTTCCTAAACTAGAGCCACCTGCATCAGAATCACCTGGGGCAACTTATTTGAAAATGCAGATTCTTGGGGCCCATTGAAGACCTACTGAATGAGAATCTCTGGAGGCAAGAAATAATCTGCATCTGAATGTACTCCTTGAGTGCACACTAGAGTTTGGGAGCCACTTTGAAAAGAGCTTTTGGGTGATGGTGGAAATGGTAATTTAGTGTATGAATGTGGGTATTTAAAAACCTACCTGAAGAATTGGAACCCTTCTATGTGGCTTGTGGGAATACAAAATGGTACAGCTACTGGGAAAAGTGGAATGACAGTTCCTCAAAAACGTAACCACAAAATTACCAAATGATCTAGCAACCCCAATTCTGGGTATAGAACCACAATTTTGAAAACAAGGCCCCAAAGAGATATTTATACACCCATGTTTATAGTAGTAGTATTAACAATAGCAAAAAGGCAGAAGCAAACCAAGTATCCATCAGCAGATGAATGGATAAGTGAAATGTGATGCACACCACATACACACACACACACACACACACACACACACACACTGGAATAGCTTTCAGACTTAAGAAGGAAGGAAATGTTGGCACATAACTACAATATTGAAGAACCTTAAAGACATTATGGTAAATGAATTAAGCCAGACATAAATGGGCAAATAATGTATGATTCTACTTATTTGAGTTACCTAGAGTTCGATTGAATCTGACTAAATTCTTCAGACAGAAAGAAGAATAGTGGTTTCCAGGGGACAGGAAGGGGGCTGTTAATGCAGAGTTGGTGTTTAATGGGTTGGGAGTTTCAGTTGGGAAACATGAGAATTCTGGAAATAGATGGTGGTGATGGTTTCACAACAACGTGAATACACTGAATGCCACAGAACTGTTTGCTTAATAATGGAGAGATAAATTTTATGTGGTGTGTATTTTACCTCAATTCAAAATAAGCACTCTACAATGATAGCAAATTATCTNCATTCTTCCTGGAACTAGAAAAAAACAATACTCAAATTTGTATGAAGCTACAAAAATCCTACATATACCCAAAGTCATCTTGAGAGCAAAAAAAAAAAAAAACGGACAAAGTGACAGACACCTGGAATTCCAGCAGCTCAGGAAGCTGAAGCAGGAGGTTGTAAGTTCAAAGCCAGCCTTAGCAACTTAGCAAAGCCCTAAACAACTTAACAAGACCCTGTCTCCAAAAATAAATAAATAAATAGATAAAAATAAAAAGGACTGGGGATGTGCCTCAGTGGTTAGGTATCCCTGGGTTCCATCCAGTACCAAAAAACTAACAAAACAAAACCACAAATCTGGAGGCATTGGAGGCATACCTGACAAAAAATATATTAAAAAGTTCTAGTACTCAAAACAGCATGATATTGGCATAAAAACAGACAGAGCAATGGAACAGAATAGAGAGCCTAGAAATAAATCCACATATCTACAGCCAACTAATTTTTTTTAATGGTGCTTGGGTGTTAGAGTCTGTAAACAAGTCAAAATAACACCTGGCATTTTGCCAGGGGAATGTTAGAGTTCCTAAATAAGTCTGGATGGTGCCTGGCAAAATGCCAGAGGGAGTGGTTTGAGAAGTAACAAAAACGAGCCATTAAGTGTGGAGATTCCTTATTGGTTGACTGATGTATCTAGTTTATGTTAATTAGATAAGCTGTGTGGAATGTATAAATACTGCTCCTGTCCTACAATAAACGGCTCCCATTCCTGCTGTATCAACGTACACAAGTTGTTCGTCACCCCCCGGTTATTTTGCTGCAGCCGGACTGCGGCACTTGGGATTGAACCAGGGCCTTGTGCATGCAAGGCAAGCACTCTACCAACTGAGCCAAATCTCCAGCCCTTATAGGCAACTAATTTTTGATAAAGGTGCTATGAATACTCAGTGAAGAAAGTCATCTCAATGAATGGTGCTGGGAAAATTGGACATCCACATGCAGAAGAATGAAGCTAGACTCCTCTCTCTCATCAGTTACAAAAATAAAAAAAAATGAATTAAAGACTTAAATATGAGACATAAAACTACTAAGAGAAAACACAGAAGAAATGTTTCAGGACATCGAAATAGACAAAGATCTTTTGGACAAAACCTCAAAAGCACAGGAAAGGAAAGCAGAAATAGATGAGATTGTATCAAACTAAAAAGCTTCTGTACAACAAAGGAAATAATCAACAGAGTAGAGAGACAACCTTTAGAAGTGGAGAAAATATTTATAAACTATATTTCTCACAAAGGGTTAATATCCAAAATGTAGAAGGCACTCAAAAAACCTCAATAACGGAAAAAACAAATAACCTGAGTAAAAAAATGGACAATAGGGCTGAAATGCAGGTCAGTGGTAGAGTATTTGCCTAGCATGCACCAGGCCCTTGGTTTGATTCCCAGCACTGCAAAAAGGGGGGAGAAGAGGGGAGGGGATGTAGATCTAAATAGATACTCCCCAAAAGAAGACATACAAAATGGCCAACAGGTATATGAAAAATCCTCAAGAGCACTAATAATCAGGGAAATGCTAATCAAAACTACAATAAGATATCGCCTCACTGTAAGAGTAAAAGAAATTGAAGTTAAAGTGTAAAAGACCGGGTATTGTAAAGTTTCTAAGCTGCAAAGCCTGAGTTAAAATGTAAAGGACCAGGTATTGTTAAGTTCCTGTGCTACACCCAAAACCTGAAATTCCTGTAGCTGTTAAAACAATTCCCGGGACTGTCCAGTGGATAAATAACCTGGACCCTGTGCAGTTTGGCATGTAGGCATTCAGGGCCCAAACCAATCAGTTTGAATGTACCCCCCCTTCCCGCCCGACCTGTTCCCACCAATGAATGTACTAATCATGTTCGAGAGTTGTTGTTCAATTTTCCCGTGCCTCATGATGATTTGCTCTGATGTATGCAAAGCCCCCACCCTCCCCAAAAAGTGTACTTAAGCACTTCTCAACCCCTGCTCGGGGCTCTTGGCCGCTCTCCCTTCTTGAGTGAGCACGGAGCCCCAGCGCGCTGGATTCTTCAATAAACCCCCTTTTGCGGTTGCATGAGTCGGTCTCTTGGTGGTCTCTTCCTCCGACGTTCGCCGGACCCTTACATCACAACTGTTAGAATAGCTATTATCAATAAGACAAAAGAGTTGGTGAGGATATGGAGAAAAGAGAGTCCTTTCACACTGTTGGTAGTAATGTAGATTAGTACAGCCATCAGGGAAAATGGTATGGAGGTTTCTCAAAAAATTAAAAATAGAACTACCATATTATGAAGCAATCCCACTATTAAGTATATATCCAAAGATTATGAAATAAGCATGTTGAAGAGACATCTGTATTCCAAGTTTATTGCAACACTATTCACAATAGCCAAGAAATGCAAACAACCTATAAGACCATCAACTGATGAGTGAATAAAGAAAATATGGTATACATATACCATGGAATACTATTCAGTCAGAAAAAAAGAAATTCTGTCATTTACAACAACATGGATGGAACAGATCATTACCTTAAGAGAAATAAGCCAGGTATAGAAACACAAGTACTGCAGGATCTCATTCAATGTGGAATCTAAAAAAGTTGATCTCATAGAAGTTGAGAGTAGAAGGGTGGTAACCAGAGGTTGTGGACAGTGGGCGCCGGGGGTTGATAAAGGGATACTGAGTTACATTTAGATATAATGGATAAATCCCTGCATGCTATTGCACAGTAGGGTGACTATAGATACATAATGTATTGTATATTTCAAAAAACTAGAAGAAAGGATTCTGAATGTTTTTATCATAAAAAATGATGTGTTTAGGGGTTGGGGATATAGCTCAGTTGGTAGAGTGCTTGCCTCACATGCACAAGGCCCTGGGTTCAATCCCCAGCACCACCACCAAAAAATAAGTAAGTAAATAAATAAATAAGATCTGTTTAAGGAGATAGCTATTTTAAACTGATTCAGTTATTCCACAATGTATACACATTTCAAAATATCACATGGTACCTCATAGATAAGTCCAATTTTTAAGTTTTTTGAACTAGTTAAAAAATAAAGATTTTTAAATTAAATCTTATTTTTTAAAATAAGATTTTTAAATTTAAAAAATTTAACACTTGCCTGACAGAGGCTAAGACTTGTATGATACAGTTAACTCTCATTCCACAGAAGGGCAGGTAAGGTGATAAATTTGTACTGTTCAACATTTTGAATAAAAATTGCCATAGTGAAAACCTTTTTGCAGAGCCTAATGAGACTGTAAGATTAACTAGGAGGCAGAGCCAATCAGTCCCAGAATGCTAAGTATGTGACTCTGCACTCTCCAATTTAAAAACAGACTGCTCAATGAGAAGATCAATGACCCTATAGAAAAAGTTAGCATTTGAAAAGCTTCCTCAACTTGCCTCATAGTAAAAGAAAATGCAAACTCCAAGATATCATTTTTTTACCTCTCAGATTGATAAAGTTCAAAAGGTATGATAGATAATAGTCCTATATGATGCTACTGAGAATAAATTTTAAAAGAACATTTTTAGAAGGAAGTTTGCCAATGTCTATCAAAAATTAATTGTGAGAAATTCCTTATTTTATATATATATAATCTTTATTTATTTTTATGTGGTGCTGAGGATCAAACCCAGTACTTCACAGGTGCGAGATGAGTGCTCTACCACTGAGCTACAACCCCAGCCCTAGAAATTCCTTATTCTTTCAGGATGTATATACATAGTGATAATTGTTGTAACATTGTTTATAATAGCAAATAACTGAGAACAATCCAAATGTCCATCAATAGGCCACTTTTTGTATTTCCATACAATAGAACAGTATTCTACCATCAAAAACAAAGAGCTATGCTTACATAAGCTAACAGAAAAGTTCTAAGGTCTATAGTTAAGTGGTAGACAAAAAAAAAAAAGGTTACCACATACCTTGCTATTAATTAATTTATCATTTTAAAATGGTTATAATGGTAAATTTTATGTTATATATATTTCACTCCAATTCAACACACACACACACACACACACACAAGATGAGATTCCTTTGCTTTGTCTAAAATGGAAAAAAAGGCCCTAAGCAGGCAGCAACAACAGAAGTCTGTGTCAAATGCAATCCCAAAGGCAGAAGGTATTGCCCTGCCCTCTCACAAAATATCTTGCATCTGGCCTTACCAAACAGGAGATAATGACTTTCCATTTGCTTTAGGGTATGATTTAAAGCATTCATTTGGGGCTGCAAATCTAGATTTGGTTAGTGAAAATTTACCCATGTTCCTAATTGGCCCAACTTGATCAAGAATTATAGCCCTGAGCTCAAAGCAGAAACAAAAGCCAACAAAAGAATGCTCTCTTTTCCTAGGGTTTGAAAACCTTAGTTAACAGTTATGTAAGACTGCAAATGCTTATGTCTTCTACTAAAAAGCTCTGGATTTATAAAACCAATGTTCTCAGGGCAGCATTGGTTGCTGCCAATCCATATTTTCCCTCTTCTTTTCTGTTGGGAAACTGACCAATTTTACTACATAAAGGGGGCAGATTCAAGTAGTTTGCAAGCTATTTAGAGTAAATTTTTGACAAGTGTAGGCTGCTTTAGCAAAAGGCTTGGTTAGGCTGGAGGCAGTCACTGGAGAGTTTTCCAAACTCAATAAACCATAATATAATCTCACAAATAGGATTTTAAAAAAAACAAAAACACCTTAAATTGTGGATTCCTGAAACTTTGAGATTTATTTTTTTCAAATTAAAAAGTTAATAAGAATATCAGGGTGACTTCTTTTAATGAAATAATATGTATCTATTTTGTTTTAAGGGTCTGCCCTTAGTCTCAGGTTCAAGTATCACTCCTAATTTGTTGAACAATATCCTCTGTCTACTTGTCAGCACTGGACAAACCAAAAACCTGAAACTCATATAAGACTTTGACACAGAAAAGTGTTCTCACTACATTGCTACCTAAAGTCAATGAATGCACAATAGAAACACACTATATGGTATGTAACAGTCATGATTTTTTTAAAAAATATAAGATACAGAAAAAAATGTTCTGAAGAAAATGCACCAAAATTTTAACAGTGATTATGTTATGTCTAGGTTTCAGGTTTGTTCATGAATTCTGCTTATGTGCAAGTATTGTGTATAAATTTAATTTTCTGTATTTCCCAAACGTTCTGCAAAGAGCATATAATTCTTATGTAACCAAATAAAACCAAATACATGTTATTGAAAAACAAAAGAAAAATGAACTTGTATTGGAATTCTTTTTTTCTCCGTAGTACTGGGGACTGAACCCAGGGGTTCTTTATCATTGAGCTACCTCCCCAGCCCTTTTTATTATTATAGTTTTAATTTTTTTTTTAAAGAGAGTGAGAAGGAGAGAGAGAGAGAATTTTTTAATATTTATTTTTTAGTTTTTCGGCGGACACAACATCTTTGTTTGTATGTGGTGCTGAGGATAGAACCTGGGCCGCAAGCATGCCAGGGGAGCGCGCTACGGCTTGAGCTGTCAGATCAGCTGAGGCAGGCAATGGCCAAAGGAGGCAGATTTAAAAGAGCCGCTGAACAGGCTTTATTGAGATATCACTCCCGGGTGGAACTCAATCAGCCCGACAGACTGGACAGGAGAAGGGTCTGAGGAGAAACCGCATGGAAGCTCGACTGGACTGGACTTTTATGGGGCTTACAGCAGGAAGGGAAGGGTTTGGGACAGGAAAAAGGTGTTTCTAGGGTCCCTTTCCCCCTTGGAGTTGGTTAGGGGAGTTGGCTGAACTCCAGGATTGGCCAGGGGGGTCCTGTTGATTGACAGAAGTTAGTCAGGAGATCTGGCTGATTGACAGGCGTTTCCCCCTGCATCTGATTGATGTTCTTTTCCGATGCAGGCTCCTTTGTTCTAAGTTGCCACCAAGTCGCGGCCAAGTCGCCACCACCGACCCAACATGAGCCACATCCCCAGCCCTATTTTTTTAAAACTTTGAGACAGGGTCTCACCAAGTTGCCCAGGTTGTGCCTCGAACTTTCAATCCTCCTGCCTCTGCCTCCCAAATAGCTGGGATTACAGGTGAGAACCACCATGCCCAGCTGAAATCTGTTTCCTTTGCAGTTGATATCTTTCCATTATTTGCCCATCCCTTAACCTCTTTTTGTTTTTAATATTTTTAGTTGTAGATGGACACAATACCTTTTTCTTTTTTTGGTACCAGGGATTGAACTCAGGTGCACTTGACCGCTGAGCCACTTCCTCAACCCTATTTTGTATTTTATTTAGGGACAGGGTCTCACTGAATTGCTCAGTGCCTCGCTTTTGCTGAGGCTGGCTTTGAACTCCAATCCTCCTGCCTCGGCCTCCGGAGCTGCTGGGATTACAAACATGTGCCACTGCACCCAGCACAATACCTTTATTTTATTTATTATTTTTATCTGGTGCTGAAGATTGAACCCAGTTCCTCACATGTGCTAGGCAAGCGCTCTACCACTGAGCCACAATCCCAGCCCCAGTAAATCACTGTTGTTCCAGTCTACTGTGGACTATCTTCATGACTATTGCCTATTGTCTTCTATGTCCTACCTGCTGTCCTGGTTTCTGACCTGCAGTACTGTGTTTATGTCCTAACTGTTTCAAGTTTTCTGAGTTTCTTTCCAATTGACCACACAGTTTCTTGGCCCCAACTGTGTTTTTTCATGGGCTTTGCCCCCCTTTCTTCAGCTCTCTGGGGCCCCTGCTGGGGCAGCAGCCTAACAGGAACTCATTAACTGATGCATACATTTGTTTTCTTTCTTTTGCAAATAGGCTGTTGTATCATCACTATACTAGTTTGCTTGAGCTGCCTTAACACAATACTCCAGACAGGGTGACTTAAACAAGAGAAGAGTACTGTGTCACAGTTCTGGAGGCCAGAAGTCTGAGAACAAGGTGTTGGCAGAGTTGGTTTCTCCTGGGGTCTCTTCTCCTTGGCTCACACATGGCCACCTGCTCACGGTGTCCTCACGTGGTCATTCTTCATTGCACACATTGCCCTGGTGTGTCTTTGTCTTCTTATAAGTATACAAATGCTGTTGGATTAGAGCCCACCCTAAAGGCTTTATTTTAACTTAATTACTCATTAATGGCCTTATCTCCAAATACAGTCACATTCTGAGATACTGGGGGTTAGGACTTCAACATATGAATATTGAGGGGGACACAATTCGGTCCTTAACAAGATTCTTGATTGTGAAGAAAATTCATTCTGAGTAGTTGAGCAGAGTGGGAATCATAAAAGCATATGAAGCAATTCCCAGAAGCTACTGAAGAACCAGAGACTCTAGTGTGCAGGCTGCACGGTTCAGACAACACCAGAACCACATCTCAGGATGTGTTCCCAGGGAGATCCTACGGCTGCCATCTCCAAGCCCAGGAGATTCCTGCTAGGGTTTCAGCCACCTCTGCCTCTGAAGGATAAATGCCACTCAGCCACAGACTCCATGTGGTGCCTACCTCCTCATGTCACTGGCTGCTGAACAGGTTTCACTTCTATTGCTATGTCTGGTCACAGAAATCCTAGATCACAAGTTTGAACCTTCAGCCACAAGAATGGGGTCCTAATTAGAATAAGCTATACTCCGTGTTATGTATAATATGTCAGAATACAGTCTGTCATGTATACCTAAAAAGAACAAATACATTTCTTAAAACCAAAAAAAATGAAAAAGAAAGTTTGAATGGACCATTGTCTTCCACCTTGGGGGGAGTGAGACTCAGAGTCAGGAGATGGAAAATTCCATAATATAGAAAGGGCTTCAAAATATGCTTGATGTCAAAAGCTGAACAATATCTATTACATTGCAGATAAAGATATTTAAGAATACAGCAAATCATCTTCTTGAATGGTTTCCCTGTACTCTTTCCATCTTGAATTTTCTTTTCTCTTTTCTTTTCTCTTTCTTTCTTTCTTTCTTTCTTTCTTTCTTTCTTTCTTTCTTTCTTTCTTTCTTTCTTTCTTTCTTTCTCTTTCTTTTTCCTGTTGTTCTTAGTGCAGTTCTAATCTATAATACACGCTACATAGAAGAAAATTTGAAAACTCAGAAAAACACATGCAAAAAAATTTTTTAAAAACCTATAATATTACCATTCAGAGATAATCACCATTGTCATTTTGGTATATGCCCACACATTCATTTTTAGACATATGTATGCGATAAAGGAAAAAATATGCACACTATTTTTGTAATCTGCTACTTTTACTTATCAATATATCATGAATACTGAGTTTTCTGAGCCAATTGTCCCCACAAATGACTTTACACTATTAAAGTGCCTAAGAGCTTTTAATTTAGCCTATATCAAAATTAGAAATTTTGTAATTAGGACGAGCTAATTTAATGTATTTTTTTTGTATTTGTCCTTTTGGGGGAAGAAACAATAACAACAAAAACAAAAATAATCTTGAATTTTTCTGTGACCTTATTTATGAGGCTATTCCAGACAATGAAATTGACTTATTATATTCACCCACATTAAAATTATTATATTCATAGTTATTAATAGTTTGTTGAACCTTTTAACATTTTATCCAATAACTGATAAATAAAAGTAATATTGTGTGAACCAGAGAATATCTGATCTCATTTTAAATCCGCTTGGGCTGGAGATGCTACTCAGTGGTAGAGTGTTTGTCTAGGGTGCTTAAGGCCCTGGGTTCCACCCCCAGCACTGCAAAATAAATAAATCTCTTTCTCACATCTGACTATGTCAACAGAGCATTGCTATTGCTGTTTTGTTCTCAAAGAGGTCACCAAGGGACCCAAGAAAGTATGCACATTATTCCCAGAAGGCTTACCACTCTTCTGGAGTCTGGGTCAAGCTCAGGGACTGAAACTTCACAAATACATATCTATTTTCACTTCAAAGCCCCTGATGAACAGATTGATGTTAGAATAATATCTAGGCTTGTCTTTTGTTCATCTCCAAGGCCCCTAATTTCTGTATTCACCAGCTAACCACGAAGATTCTATTAGGTGCCACGTTTTACAGAAGGTGCTAGTGTCTGCTGATGTTTGGAAATTGCCAGGTTCAGGATAAACCTTGAGTATTTAATCTGGTCTTCTTCTGGTAGGCTGAATTATGGCCTCCCAAGGATATTCCACTCTAACTCCTAGAAACATAAATATGTTATATTTATATGTTACATTCCATGGCAAAACGGACTTTGCAGATGATTTAAGTTATGGACCTTAAGAAAATGCAGAAATCCTGGATTGTCTAAGTGGGCCCTCTCTAATGACATGAGTCTGTAAAAACAAAGAGCTTGCTGTAGCTGGAAGCAAAGAGATGGGGCAGAAGAGGTGAGAGAGATTTGAGGCATGAGACTGGCTGGACCTGCCATTGCTGGAGAAGGCCATATGCATGAAAAAGAATGCAGGAAACTGTAAGACTGGAAGACGCCGAACCGCACTACAAATGGGAGACACCACATGACACAGATCACCAAAGAGGTTCCACTTTATTACAAAAGGCTGTGTGTTTATATAGGTCTAAGGAGAGGTCGCAGGGCTGAGGTAGATAATGGGTTGCCCGTTTATTGGCAAGCTCTTCCATATGTCAGTTCCGGAGCCCAAGAAGTTAATTCTTATTGGGGCTAAGGCTTCCCACCAGCAGGATTTGAACATTGGCGCCGGCGGGAACGTTTCGCGCCAGTGAAAGAAAAAAAGAGGAGAAAGAGGGTCGTTAGGCGCCATGTTGGGGTTTTTCTCTGGGATGCTACTGCTGTTATATGTTTTCCCAACAGAAACCTCTAGGGCCAAGATCAGCAACTGACTGATGGCCAACTAGGAAAGGTGACCTTACTTCCACAATCATAGGAACTCAATTTGGTGAATGATCTGAATGAGATTGGAAGTGGACTGTTTCCCAGAATCTCTGGAAAGCTTCTGCCAAAACCTTGATTTAGGGCACTGTGAAACCTAAGCAGAGGACCCATTTGAGCAATGCTGTCTGTACCCAAACTTTTGACCTACAGAGCTATATACTAATAAATGAGTACTGTTTTAAGCCACTAAATTTATGTTATTCTGTTTTGGCAAGAGTAGAAATTAATATGTGGCCTGTAATCAAAATCTACTTGGAGAAGTAAGTTCCATTTTAAAAATTATTAGATTAAAAATAGAACTCTCTATAACCTGGGAATATTGATATATGAATTATGTATGATATCATTAAAACTATCTCAGAAATCTAAAACAACAACAATAACAAAAAAAAAAAAAAACACAATAGTACATTACTACAAGCCAGCTCAATGCTATTTAAATTCCCTACTTGCTTCTTGGATCACTCCATTAAAGCATTGGATTGCGGATATTTTCCATTTATCATAATTTTAAAAGAAAAGGGGACAGACAGTCTTGAAAATGTTAAAACATATTCTAATTCAAGGACTCTGCATATTGTCATCTTTCTATATGAAAGAGATGAGACTACGTAAGGTTACCTTAAAATGATAATGATAGGTTGCTCTGTAACATGGAGAAGCTTGAGATTCCAATCTCATTATCCAAGGTGGCAGTTTTCCTATTCCCCATTCCAACAAAGTCAGAGCCTATTGAAATGCGATTCAAGCCAGACAGAAATTGAGAAATGGAGTTGTTAAGTAGGGTTCCCAGAAACCAGAAGCAGTTCCAGTTTCACAGGCAGCCAATTTCAGGGGTCAATACATTGACTGTGACTATTGTTTTAAATCACCATATTCTGCTTCAGGCTTTCATGTGGTCAGAGAAAAGAAGCCACAAAGAAATACATCAGGGGTTCCCTAATGATGTGCAGTGTGGGCTGAGGGTGACACAAACCCACAGAGACACTTTCTTGTTATTACTAATAATTGCTTATCATCATTGGATGGTTGCCTAACTTAGGTGAGATCATTTGGGGAATGATGCTTGCAACATCGACATATAGAAGCATATTTTTCTGTTCTGTGTTATTTTTAAGAGGTTCTTTTTATCCATATTGTGACTAACCTCATGTTTGCTTTGGTTTTCTAGATTTCTCAAGTAGACATTAAGGAAGATATATTCAATTGCTTTATTTAAATAATTACTGAAAAAATACAAATATCCAGGTATTCCCTATTCCAAGAGCCACATTGGAATAAGCATGCAAAATATCAATACAGAACTATATTTACATCATCCACAACTCCATATATTACCAATAAGGTTAAGACCAGACAAAAAGGGACTGGGGTTGTATCTTAGTGGTTGAGCGCTTGCCTCTCATGCGTGAGGCACTGGGTTCGATCCTCAGCACCACATAAAATAAATAAATAAACAAACAAATAAATAAATAAATATAACAAAGATATTGTGTCCACCTACAACTAAAAAGAAATTTTAAAAATTGGAACATATTAAATGGATTGCTTATTTAAAGTGTTAGAACAAAATAATCATATAATACAATTCCATGTGAGACAAACACAATCTTATTATGTGTGCAATAGTCACATCTACAATCAGATTTCTAAATTTATTTAAAATACAGAGTTATCTTTATTATGTATGTACTAGATTTATAATTTTATACTACTTTCAATCTCTACTACTGCCCTTAGCTATTATAATATTAGTAATTAGCAGGTTCAAAAAATATTGCATTAAAGAGGAAAAAATAGTAATTTCACTGTAGAAAAACATAAAAATTGCCTTCTTAACCAAGTAATTTAGAGTAATGTTATCAATAATAGGGCAAACTGCCTCCTGATATCAAGCACTCTCTGATGCTTCTGGCAAATATGCAAAAGACTAATCTGGAGAAATATACAAATCTAAATTGAGAGATATTCTACTGAACAACTGACATGAAACACAAAGAAAAATGGAAAAATTGTTCCATAATACAAAAGTTTAAACAAAATCTGATTGCTAAATACGGAGTATGATCCTGGGTTGGATCTTGCATCAAAGTGGAAAAAGTTGCTCTAAAGGACATTATTGGGATAACTGGCAAATTTGTGAATAAACTATATACTAGATCATAGTGTTACAGAGCTGGGGCCTTCCAGGAAACTGAGGCAAGATGAAGAGCCCCCTTCAAACTCTGATTCTTACAATCAAGTCAGAAAAATTTCAGACATGTCACTCAGAGTAACAAGAATGAGTTTATTAAGGGATAGGAAAGGGAAAGGGGACACTCTCATAGAAAAAAAGGATAATGTGCCCCTCCTGCACTCCAGTTTTATTTGGGATCCCAGAGAAGTTTCCAGAGAATCCCACCCAGGTCCACTTCTTGACTTTTTTTTTTTTTTTTGTACCAGGGATTGAACTCACGGGCACTTAACCACTGAGCCACATCCCCAGCCCTTTTTTAAATATATATTTTATTAGAGACAGGGTCTCACTGAGTTGCTTAGGGCCTCCCTAAGTTGTTGAGGCTGAATTTTAATTTGCAATCTCCTGGCCTCAGCCTCCTACAGGCCTACTGCACCCAACCTAATTGGATTCTTAACCATAAATTCTTTTAGATTTTATTGTTAGGAGGAATTATCCTTATTTCCCTGAGTTTCAGGATCTGATCATAAAAATCTCTCCCCTCAGGGAAATTTGGGTTCCTCTTATTGACATTATTTCTGGCCTGTATTTCTTATGCAGTTAACAGGTAGTGTTGAGGAATATGACATAGCCTGTCCACTTAGGCCAGGCAGGGCTGCAGGTAAATTGCTTCTTGGAAAAGAAAGCATGTGAGGGTCAGCACAGTAGGTCCATTTTATAGACTTGTTCCCTTAACCTTCTGTTCCCATTTACATCTGTCTGTTCCCTAACATTAGTATTGTATCAATATGGCATTTTCTGAATTTGATAATTTTGCCATGGTTACAAAAGAGAATACACTTTGAAGTATTGGGTGGGGGAAGAGAGACATGAGGCCTGTGATTTATTCTTAAATGAAAACTAACAATAAGAATGAAGAAAGGTGGGGCTGGAGTTGTGGCTCAGTGGTCGAGAGCGCTCGCCTAGCACATGCAAGGCCCTGGGTTCGATCCTTAGCACCACATAAAAATAAATTTAAAAAGATATTTTTTAAAAGAAGAATGAAGAAAGGTGAAATTAGACGGACATTATTACCCTATATACATGTATGATGACACTATCGTGTGACTCTGCACCATATACAGCTAGAGAAAGAAGAAGATGTGCTCCATTTGTGTACAATGTGTCATGTATAACTAATTAGAACAAATAAAAAGAAAGAATGAAGACAGTAATATGTGTATATACTGAACATATAAAACATTATATATGTATTGTGCATATAAAACATACATATATAATACCTCTCTCTGTATGTATATGATATTATTTTCTCAGTATTATAAAATATTAACAATGGATAAATCTGGATACAAGATTTGTCTGAGATCTTTGTACTATTTTTTTCTAAATAAAATTAATCTGTTAATTTAAATTATTTCAAAGTAAAAAATTAAATGAGCCAGGCCCAGTGGCATAATGACTGTAATCCCAGTGGCTCTGGAGGCTGAGGCAGGAGGATTGTGAGTTCAAACCCAGTCTCAGCAACTTAGCAAGACCCTGTCTCTAAATAAAATACAAAAAAAAAAAGGAGGGCTGGGGTTGTAGCTCAGTGGTAGAGTACTCACCTCGTATGTAGAAGGCACTGGGTTCAATCCTCAGCACCACATAAAGCAAATACAAAGCCAGTTTGTCTACAACTAAAAGAAAAATAGTTAAAAACAAATATAAAACAGGGCTGGGCATGTGGCTCAATGGTTAATCGCCCCTGGGTTCAATCCCCAGTACCAACAAAAATATTTAAATAAAATGAAATAAAAGGTAAACCTAAAAAACATATTACAATTGTGACAATCTTGAAACTGGCTCTGTACTCTGCCCCAAAGTAGGTAAATGCTAATTCAATTCAATTATATTATGTAATTCTTTGGTTAAATTTGTTCATAAATATTTCACCCTAAGTTAATATTGATTCCTTATCCATGTTCTTCTTGTTTTCTCACCAACAAATATGCAATGTTGCTGGAAGGAAAGAGTACATTGAGCTGAACAATTGACCTGAGAGATTTGTACTTCCTCAAAGCAACCCAGAAGGACTGAAAAATAAAGAAAAGATTACAAGCTGTTTACACCCCAATTTCAGTACTACTTTTAAGTGGAACTGATTTAAAACCAACATACATTCATGGAGACTTACACTTGCCCACTCCCCAGAAATTACCTTATTCCAAACTTTTCATTAAGAAACTTGGATAATTCAACTCTTTTCCCACTATTGTTATTGCTATTGCAGAAATATAACAATGTTACCACTTTAAAATTAAATTCTGCTTATTTAGATAAGGGGAGAGGTAAAGCCATTTCATTTTTAAACAATTCTGCTTTTAGTAGTATATTTTTAAATAGTTTCTCCCTTAAAAAGGAAAATACAATATGTACATTTATGCAATTGTGAATAGAATTTTCTATTGCAGAACCCATATCTCAATTATTGTCAATGAATGTGCACAGTCTAGATAACATAGTTTTGCTTGGCAAATAGAATGTGCCCCAGAGAAATAGATTACACCTTAACACTTTAATTTCCCCCAACCTATTTATGACAGATACAGCTAGCCAATAAAAAGAAAAGGAATGAAACTATAGAAAAGAATCCTATCCTTTCTCGCTGCCTGGTTTCCACCCCCATGATCCCTCCAGAGATGAGTTATAATTGCCCCCTGGGATGGAGAAAGAAGACACACAATCCAGCTCTGATTGTGTCACCAAGACAACAATAATCACAGGAATAAACTAGAAAATACAGGGACCATGAGCAAATGAGTCAGCAGCAATTATTTAACAGCCTAAAAATCAGTTCTATGGGGAAAATTCTTTAGGGTCCCTTGAGTACAAAGGGTACCAGACTCTCTTTAAAGCATTCTCACAAATGTTTTTATAAAGCAAGGAACCTCTGCTTTGCAGTCTTTACTCTCTTAGAAATCATTTTAAAGATCCAGTACTGATGCCAGGTTTTGCTATCCATTTTTATGCAGCAGCATTTATTTTGTAAAATTTTAAACCTTGAGAGAAGTTGCAAGATGGTACAATGAACACCCATATACCCTGCACCAAGATTCACCAAGTACAGCACATTTCTCTTCCACTGTCCTCAAATACATCTCTTTTGTTTCTTTTTTCCTTTCTTGTTTTTCCTTTTTCTTTTTTCCTTCATTCTTTCTTCTTCTGAATCATGTGAGAGTTTGTTGCAGATACCACGGCATTTCAATGTTAGTATTTCAATATGTACCTTTTAAGAGAGGACATACAATCAATCAACAAGTACATGAAAAAATGCTCACCATCTCTAGCAGTCAGAGAAATGCAAATCAAAACCACCCTAAGATACCATCTCACTCCAGTAAGATTGGCAGCCATTATGAAGTCAAACAACAACAAGTGCTGGCGAGGATGTGGCGAAAAGGGTACACTTGTACATTGCTGGTGGGACTGCAAATTGGTGCAGCCAATTTGGAAAGCAGTATGGAGATTTCTTGAAAAGCTGGGAATGGAACCACCATTTGACCCAGCTATTGCCCTTCTCAGACTATTCCCTAAAGACCTAAAAAGAGCATGCTACAGGGACACTGCTACATCGATGTTCATAGCAGCACAATTCACAATTGCTAGACTGTGGAACCAACCCAGATGCCCTTCAATAGATGAATGGATAAAAAAAAATGTGGCATTTNTGATTGGCTCCTCTGCAGTGATGCTCATTGGGCTGTTTCCCCTCCCTTTCAGACCACAGAGCTGCTCATTGGGGGACTCTTTCGGCTCCGCCCATGTGACCCAGCCAATCAGCTGGAAGTTTGCTGGGGCCGCTTCTGCTGTGGCTCTCAACATAAGTGAACTGTGCTATGTCCTCCATCTCCTTACTTACCAGCCTCAGGTGCTCTGTTTTCATCATTCATTGCCAGCATTTATTAAAATCTACTGTGTGTTCAGCATTGTGCTGGGTCCCATTCAGACTGTTGTGGCAAGCTTGAAAGTCGTACTTTGGAGAAACATTTGAGAAGCAGGGATGTAGGGTTTAATGAGGAATCAAGACAAGACTGTGTGTACAATGTAATGCCCACTTTGTTTACAAAATAATATGTAGAGGAGAACCCAGAAAACAATAAAATTTTTACACTGAGTAGTGAGATTTGGGTAAATTTCGTTTATCACAACAAAACCCAGAAAATTTGCACACAAATTTTGAGCAAGCATGGGCTGGGGTTGTGGCTCAGTGGTAGAGCACTTGCTTAGCATGCATGAGGCACTGGGTTTGATCCTCAGCAGCACATAAAAATAAAATAAAGATATTGTGTCCACCTAAAAACAAAAAATAAATATTTAAAGAAATTTTTGTGTGCAAATAGGTGACAAACTCTGAGCTTGGCAGGCATTGATTCCACTCATGGTTGATTGCCAGTAACTAGTCATATGGCCACTGTTAGATAAAAGGAAGTCTTGGGAATTGAATTCTTGACGGATTAGCCACTTCCCAGCTATAACTTTAAATGAAAGAAAAGAGATGTAATGGATAGCTAACAGTCCTTGTCACAACATAAAATCTATTTTTAGCCAAGTGTGAAGGTGCATGCATGTAATCTGAGCTACTCTGAAGAGTAAGGCAGAATGATTGTGAGTTCAGCTCCAGTCTAGACAACACAATAAGATCCCGTCTCAAAAAGGAATAAAAGTGGTGGAGTGTTTACCTACCATGTCTAAGACCCTGGGTTTGATCCCCAGGACAATATTAATAGAACTATACAACTTAGTACCCAAATACCTTTCCCTGATCTTTCATTATTGATCTGAGGCATTGTATATTACTAGTGAACAACACAAACCTAGATTTTTTTTCACACTCTGACAATTGATAAGTGTAGTCTATTTATATTTATTGTGATTGCTGAGGCATCTGTAGTTATTTCCTGCATCTTACTTATGTCTTCTTTTTTTTCCAGTTTTTTTAGTTGTTGATAGAATTTTATTTTATTTATTTATATGCAGCGCTGAGAATTGAACCCAATGCCTCACACATGCCAGGCAAGTGCGCTACTGCTGAGCCATAGCCTCAGCCCTTGATGTCTTTTTACCACTTTACTCTATGTTTTTTTTTTCTTCTCCTTTCTTTCCTTCTTCAGGATTAAGGGTTTTTTAATTTAAAATTTTTAAACTTCATTTTGCTTACTAATTTTTTTATGTGGTGCTGAGGATTGAACCCAGTGCCTCACACATCCAAGGCAAGCACTCTACCACTGAGCTATAGCCCCAGCCCCTGGATTAAGTTTTTAAATATTATTTTCTTTACTCTTTTGTTCTGATGTTATGCATTCTATTTCTATTATTTTTATAACTATGAAGTAATTCAAAATAATAGCATAATACATATTGAACTTAAAGTTTAATTTCATTCAATAACTCTTTATTCCTCCTGAACAAAGTAAGGAATATTTCAAATCGAATTGACCATCTCCTGTCCTGCACATTATTTATTTAAATTCATTTTGTCACATTTTATTTTTAGGACCTCAAATGAACATTTTTTTTGGTAGAATCAACATGTGTTTAGATTTCCCTTACTCCATTTTTACCAATTGATTTGTCATTTTTTTTTCTTATATCTTAGAACTTCTTTTGGGGATCATTCTTTCTGAAGAATGTATGGTAGAAAATTTTCAATTTTTCATCATCTGGAACCATTTTACTTCTCCCTCACTCTTTTATTTTATTTATTTATTTATTTATTTGGTACCAGGGATTGAACTCAGGGGCACTTGACCACTGAGCCACATCCCCAGCCCTATTTTGTGTTTTATTTAGAGACAGGGCCTCACTGAGTTGCTTAGCACCTCACTTATGTAGAGACTGGCTTTAAACTTGAGATCCTCCTGCCTCAGCCTCCCAAGCCCCTGGGATTACAGGCATGCACCACCACACCTGGCTTTCTCTCTCACTCTTAAAAGATAATTTATCCGGGCATATAATTCTAGGTCAACAGTTACCTTGTTTTCCCACTTTATAGCCATAATTCACTGTATTCTGGCTTTATTTTGCTGTTGATAAGTGTGGTGTCCATCCAATTGCTTTTCTTTTCTTTTTCTTTTTTCTTTCTTTTTTTGGCAATCATTTCTTTCTTCCTTCCTTCCTCCCTTTCTAATTGCTTTTGAAATTTTAGTGTCCTACACTCTGTTGTTCTACAGTTTCACTATGATAAATCTGAGAGTATACGCTTATATTGATGTTCTCAGAGCTTATTAGTTTTTCAACCTGAAAATTCATGTCTTTGAGCATTTCTAAAAAATTCTCCACCAGTGCATATGTGCATATTATCTTTGTCACATTCTTCTGTTCTCTCCTTCTAGATATTCAGTTAAATGCTTATTGAATTGTCCCATTGTAGACTCAGTGTCTTTTATCTTCTCACATTTTTCCATCTCTGTGTCTCTGGGTATTGAACTCTGCAGTTTTGGGGTGTTTTTTTTTCAGATTTTTCTTCCAGTTCACTACTTTTATCTTCACATCTGTCTAATATCTTTAACCCCATCATTGAGTATATAATTTCTATGATTATATTTTTCACTTCTAACAGTGCTAACTGGACCTTTCTTCAAGTCTGTTTGATTATTTTTATTACCTCTCAATATATTTTTTATGTTCGTTGCTCATATTTGTAATTGTGTCTTGTGTGTGTGTGTTTTTACAATTTAACTGGTAATTCTAATTTCATTTGGAGAGAGGGTTGGATGTTTGTGGTACATAATCGGAAAAAAAGACTTTGCAATGCATCTCTTTGATGCTTTTTTAGGTGTCCTGAATAAATTAATAAAATAAAATAACAACTTTAAAAATACACCAATTGTGTAGTTTGATTTTTGTACATCTAATATATAAAATCCAGGAGGTTTTATTTCTGCTAACTCTAGTTAATAGTGGCTTGTTTATACAATACTTTCTAATATTGTATTACCTTCTGCTTAGATGAACTTCACTTGCAGAAATCATGAGGAATTTAGTTTAAGGATTAAATTCCTTCAGAGAGAACTTCCACTATCTTCTATGAAGCAAAACAAGGTATTACAAACTGAGGACCACATTAAATCAGGCTCCTCGGGTTCCATAGGGGCTACAGTTCTAATGTTTGGGTCTCCTCCAAAATTCGTGTTGAAACTTAATCCCTAATACAACAGTATTAAGAGATTGAGTCTTTAGGAGGAGATTAAGCCTTAAGAGTTTTGCCCTCATGAATAGATTAATGTGGGCTGGGGGTGTAGCTCACTGATAAAGCATGTGCTTAGCATGCTTGGGACCCTTCAATCCCCAGCACCAACATTTAAAAATAAATAAATAAATAGGTTATTGCCTAGTAAAAGGGCTTTAAGGGAAAAGGTCCATCCCTTCCATCCCTTCTACCATATGAAGAAACAGTATTTATTCCTTCCGGAGGACATAGCAATAAGGCACCATCTTGAAAGCAGAGAAGAGCCCTCACCAGACATTGAAACTACAGTACCTTTATCTTGGAGTTCCCAGTCTCCACAACTCTAAGAAATAAATTTCTATTGTCTATGAATTACCCAGACTTAGGTATTTTGTTATATAAACAGGAATTAATTAATACAATAGATGATAAAAAATTTGAATTCTAACCACACATGAGGACAAGCCTATAGTAATAAATTTTCAGGGCATATGTATTTTTTTCCACTTAGAGGTGACATTGAGACAAACAAGGCTCGTTTTTTGTTTTTTGTTTGTTTGTTTTTTTTCACTGCTCTCTGGAAACATTGTTTTTCTAGCTTACTATTTTACTAGGCTACAGTTCTTAGAGGGTTTTGTCCAAAGTCCTGTGCTCCATGTCTGATTCATGCAATAAATGATAGAGTTCTACCTTCCTAATAGTAGCAACAACCAGTGGCTTTTGGCACTTTAGTTCCTGTTCCGTGTTTCTTTTTGGATCCTGCAGATTTCCTTTATTTTCCTGGGAGCATGTATTTTATACATGACTTATGGGTGCCTTGTTATGGAAAGATTTATCGGATCATCCAGTCTTTCATATTATCTACAATTAAAAACTCAAGTTCATTTAATCTTTACACAAACCACACAAATTAAGCATCATTGTTCTCATTTTTTTATTGTGGCAACTGAGACTCAGACAAAATAAGGATCACATAATTTTATTGAATAGCAAAGCCTGAAATTGAACCCAGTACTATCTGGCACCAAAGTTCATGGTTGTTTAAACACTAAGCCATATTGCCTCTTATTATATTCTGTGTTTTTGCATATTTTTATTTTTTTAAGAATATATTAATTATATCTATCATCAGAAAAAAGAAAATAACTTTTAAAGGTACTGTAACTTGAAAAAAATCTCTTAGTTATGAAATGAATTTATTTATTAGATCTGATAAGCTCTGATATTAAAGCCCCATAGCTAGGCCAAGGTCATCCATTGTATCTGTCAAGTACCATATGGTGGGAACAGAATAACTTCCTGTGCATAAATGATAAATAATACCTCAGCCGAGGCATTATCATACATTTCCCCCTTTCTTGACTTTGTTGTGCTTACCTTTTCCCTGTGATTTCATCATTTTCTCTACCACTCTCTCCCCAGGCTGCCACTAGGTCTAAATCGAAGTAATAAATATGATTTTGTTCCTGCTACACTTTTGGCAAGTAGGAAAGTCTTCTTGGACACAGTAGATACAGACCTTATCTGTCTAGCTTGTTGATTAGTAAAGCACGCTGGAGGACATGTGAGCCTTAATGAAGTCTGAATAGATTACATCTATTGCTTCCCTAGGATCAGCATGACCTGGCACTCATAATGCAAAACAGAATCAGTCAGGCACACTGATTCAACATGGGATCATAATGTTAGTCATTCTGTAATTTTTGCTTTCTTTAGTTCTGGAAAAATGATTGGTTCATAATTTGTTCTGGTATATTCCCAATTATCTGGACCTAGATTATCCCTTTTTTCCTTTTAAACACACACACACTCACACGCTCACATAGTTACCCTTTCCAAGGCTACATAGATCCTTCTGGCTCTCAAAAACAAGAGTTCTGGAGTCTCTAATGAAATTTGCCAACTATTTAAGTGCCCTAAGATGTATTTATCAAACTTTGGTAATTTTATTTTGTGCTGAAGCCTCACTATAAATTAGCTTATTTTTACAAGGAATTTGACCAAAAAAAAAGGGCTTACCTAGGAATTTTTCCAAGTAAATTTTGTCCAGAAAGTACCCATTCACTCATTTATGTATGCAAGTCATAAGTCAGCCGTCACTCATTCTACACATATTTGGTGTGTGTCAGGATCTGGTTAAATTGCTGGGGAGGCTAGACATTGATGACACACACCTGTAGTCCCAGCAACTCAGGAGGCTGAGGCACGAGGATCACAACTTCAAGGCCAGCCTCAGCAACTTAATGAGGCCCAAAGCAATTTACCTAGAACCTGTCTCAAAAATAAAAAATAGGGGTTGGGGTTGTAGCTCAGTGGTAAAGCACTTGCCTAGCATGTGCTCCATTCTCAGCACCACATATAAATAAATAAATAAATAAATAAATAAATAAATAAATAAATAAATAAAAATGAAGGTCCACTGACAAATTAAAAATTTATTTAAAAAAATAAAGTTTGTTAAAATAAATAAATAAACAACTGGGTGCAGTGGCGCATGCCTGTAATTCCATTGGCTGGGGAGGCTGAGGCAGGAGGCTCTTGAGTTCAAAGCCAACCTCAGCCTCATTGAGGTGCTAAGCAACTCAGTGAGACCCTGTCTCTAAATAAAATACAAAATAGGGCTGGGGATGTGACTCAGTGCTTTAGTACCCCTGAGTTCAATCCTAGTACCAAAATAAATTAATAAACTAAAAAATAAAAATAGGGCTGGGAATGTGGCTCAGTGGTAAAGTGTTCCTGGGTTAAATACTTGGTATAAAAAAAAATTGCTTGGGAGGCAGACCTTTTAAACAAAGTCTCTTCTTTGACAGGGAAAATTATCTAATGTGACAGTTAAAAATCAATAAGTGAACAATTTCAAATGGTTATAAATGCTATGAAGTATTTAAAACTGGTGATAAAAAGAGTGACTGGATTATAGGTGGAGGGCTACTTTAGACAGAGTTTTTCAGGGAAGTTAGCTAAGAAAGAATTCAGAATGTGGGCCACCATTTTATAAAATATTTTTTTAGTTGTAGATTGTTAAATGTACTTCTCTTTTTTTTTTTTGAGAGAGAATTTTTTAATATTTATTTTTTAGTTTTTGGCGGACACAACATCTTTGTTTGTATGTGGTGCTGAGGATCAAACCCGGGCCGCACGCATGCCATCCCCAGCCCCGAATGTACTTCTCAATACAGTATCTTTATTTATTTATTTTTATGTGGTGCTAAGGATTGAACCCAGTACCTCACACATGTGAGGCAGTTGCTCCACCACTGAACCACACAGCCACAGCCCACCACCATTGTTTTTTATTCTCTTCCAATCTCACTGACTGCTTCTCCTCAGTCTTTAGATGATTCCTCTCCATCTTTTTTTTTAATTTATTTTTTTTAATTTATTTTTTTATGGGTTGTTCAATACATTATAAAGCTATTGACATATCATATTTCATACAATAGATTCAAGTTGGTTATGAACTCCCAATTTTACCCCAAATACAGATTGCAGAATCACATCGGTTACACATCCACATTTTTACATAATGCCCTATTAGTAACTGTTGTATTCTGCTACCTTTCCTATCCTCTAC
>NW_026000249.1:31957730-31985380 GCF_001458135.2 Marmota marmota marmota
AGGCTGCAGTCCAGCCTTCGGAGGATAGGGCTCGGCACGCAGCCCAGCTCCAACCTCTAGGTGCGGCTGCCGGACAATGTATACGGAGCCATCAAGACAGCAAGCAGAAAGCAAATGGCGGCTCCTGCGGAGTGGATTTTCAGCACAGAAACCACAGCCCCGCCAACAATCCCAATCCACAAACTCTCCCTGTATAAAAAAATATTCAAAAAAAAAAAAAAAGAAAAAAAAAGGCGGGGCGCACTGAGCTTTCTTTGCCTCGGGTACTTACAATCCACTGCTGATTACACACTCAGCTTCTCTGCCCGGAGCGAAGCGAAAGAGGAAGCAGGGTTCCTCTCCATCTTTACAATTTGCAAATATCGGATAGCCTCGAGTCTTATCCTTGAACTTCTTTTAAATCTGTACTTTATTTTTGTTTGTTTATTTATTTTGCAGTGCTGGGGTGAAACCCAAGGCTTTATGAATGCCAGGGAAACATTTTACTACTGTGCTAAACACCCAGGCCTGATCCTACTCTAAATGAGCAAAGTATGCTTAGAACACTAAAATTTGACCAAGAAGTAGGGCAGGAGATAAAGGGTCAAGAACTGTGAAGTGTCTGAGATTTTATCCTAGTTGTAGTCTAACAAGTTAACTAGTCATAATTTTCTGGATTTTGGTAAAAGACACAAGATTCTTGAGTCAGAGACAAAGGAATTTGTTACAAGAATAGCAGTTGTCAGAGTAGTGGGATTTGGGCCAGTTCTCTAAGTGCTGACTCCTAAAGGGTAATATGAAGAGGACGGGGCGACACCAGCCCCTGCAGTGAATTGCATTACAGGAAAAGAACCCTGAGCTTAGGGAATCTGAGCCCTTTATAATGGATAGTGGGCATGACTGCCTTATGCTCCAAAGGGAGATATTGTCTCTATCTACCAAGACTGTTAGCTATATAAAATCCTTGAAAAAACAGCCCAGAATAAAAGCAGCCAGTGATTCTGTTCATAAGATGTACAGAAATACGAGAAAAAACAGAGAGTATTGTCTCTCAATGTGTATTTGTATACATTTTAACAAAAGAATAAACAAAAACATTTTGTAAAGTTACCTATAGTGAGGAAACAGTGGATCAAGGATGGAACTTCTCTGAATGTACTTCTCAAATATACCTTGTTTTGCATATTTGATTTTGAAGCCATCTATTTTGACTAATCAGGAAACAAAATTAAAATTTCAAAAAGCAATTCCTAAAAACTGAAAACTACATGAAAGGAATGAAAGTAATTGTCTATCAAATTGGTAGAATACTCCCACAGAGCATAATTATTTTGAGTTACTTCTAAATACAGTAATTTGTCTATATATCCCTAGTGGGATACACTCTAAAGGCAAAAGGAAATCCAAAAACATCTTACACTCCTGTCAGCAGTCATGTTAGTGGGAGTGGTGGAGTTGGTATTCTGAGATTGTTTGAAGTAACATGTTAATAAAATTGGGGGCCAAAATTTTCAGTATGAGAGAATGAATAGAGATACATATTTAATATCAAAGAGTTTAATTAAAACCAGATAGCTTAAATTTGAAAAAATGAAGTATTATATAGAAATTCATGATACAATTTTTTTTGTGTGTGTGTGGTACTGGGGATTGAACCCAGGGCCTTTTGTATATGAGGCAAGCACTCTACCAACTGAGCTATATCCCCAGCCCCTACAATTTATTTTTATAAGAAAAAAAAGTATGTTCCCAAACTCTAACACTAAAAAGGCATAGAAACAATGACCAATCTAGAAGCAAATGATACTAAAATTGAGATACTTATATACTAAAAAGAACTAGGGCTCCTTAAAAAAAATAGCTGATCCAGCCAAGTACATGTCTGTAATCCTAGCTACTCAGGAGGCTTAGGGATAAGGATTGCAAGTTCAAGGCTAGCCTGGGCAATTTAGTGAGACCCTGTCTCAAAATAAAACAGACTGGGGATGTAGCTTGGTAGTAGAGCACCTCTGGGTTCAATTCTCAGTACCACTAAAAAAAAAAATTAAAATTCAAGAAAGAAAAAAAGAGAGAGAGAGGGAGAAACTGATTCCAGGTCTAGGGTAGGAAATGTACAAGATTAGCTTTAAATATCTTGTCATACTAGAAAGTAAGGAAGTTATCAAGAAGTCTTGGTAAAGTGTCAAAAGAATTCAGGCACCAACTCATAGGAACTCCCATTGGCCAAAGATTTGCACATCAACAGAAATTACAATTGCATAAGATGGAAACATATTGAATATATTTTTTCTTTTTCTTTCTATTTTTTCTTTTTCAGTGCTAGAGATTGAACCAGAGACCTTGCACATGCTAGGCAAGTACTCTATCACTAAGCTATATCCCCAGCCCATATTAAGTATATTTAAATTCATGATTCATGACAAGAGATATTTCAAAAAAAAAAAAAAGAAATCTCATTGGTCACCTGAAGAGAATGTTAAGGAACTAATTCATGATTCTGAAACCTTTTCATGAAGAGAAAGAATTATTATTTACCACTTTCCCAGTGCCATTTATACGTGAAAGACTCCTATATTTTCACTTCAGAACCCAATCTCTTCCCTGAACTCCCAGCTCATAAATCCACCTACCTATTCTACATCTCCATTTGAATATCTAATAGCCATGCCCAACTCACTATGTCTCCAACTAAAATCTTTAATTCCCTTTCCTTTTACAAATCTGCTCCTCTCAGTATTTCCCTTCTCAAAAGAGTGAGCAAGGTGACTTGTTCACACCAAAAACACTGCCATCTTTCTTGACTCCTCACTTCTTCTCATGCCTCTCACCTAATTTATAGCAAATCCTCTTGGCTCTTCCTTTGATATGTATCCTGAATCCATCCTCGCCTCATCACCTCCTCTGTTCCCACCGTTGTCCATGCTCCTGTTCTCTGGTTCTCTTCAACTAGTTTTTCAACAGCTTCCAATTTCCAATCTTGCTTCCCTAATGAATGATTGTCTACACTGCAACAGAGTCACCCTTTAGAAGTGTTTTAAGATCATATCCTGACTGGCAAACAGGGAGGGAGGGGGGAAGTGTTGGGAGTGGTATTGTGATATAACAAATTATATTGTTATATCTTATGCATACTGTACAAACATGTAACAACAAATCTCATCCATATGTACAAATATAATGTGCCAATAAAAATTTTGAAAAAAAGAAAGAAAAGCAGATTAATAAATAAATAATGTGGGCCCAGCATGGTGGCACACGCCTGTAACCCCTGAGGCTCAGGCTGAGGCAAGAGGATCTTGAGTTCAAAGCAAAAGCTTGGCACTAAGCAACTGTTTCTAAATAAAATACAAAATAGGGCTGGGGATGTGGCTCAGTGGTTGAGTGCCCCTGAGTTCAATCCCTGGTATCCCAAAATAATCAGTTAATATGGGGCTGGGGCTGTAGGTCAGTGGTAGAGCACTTGCCTGGCACATGTGAGGCACTGAGTTTCATCCTCAGCACCACATAAATATAAATAAATAAATAAAATAAAAATATTGTGCCCATCTACAACTAAAAATTTTTAAAAATAATGTGAAAAAAAAAATCATGTCCCTGTAAGGTCACGGCACTTCTTCCCTCAAGATTTTCCAATCACATTCCACCTCATGCAGAGTAATATGCAAGGTATTTCTACATTTGCAAAGGAGGGAACCAAAAGTATGACCAAAAAAAAATTTTAAGGCCTAGCTTGATCTGGCCGTGGCCACATCCAATGACTGATTATTGTAGTAGTATAGAGACCTGGTCATCTCTTCCCATCTCAGGATAACTCTGAAGGGCCATTGTAGCACTAGGCTTGAGGTCCTTCCTGGGCCCCTTTGGCAGCTTAATTTCTCCCTCCTCCCACATCTACTTGCTGGCCCACCCCCTACAGGTATTAATTCTAAGGGCGCTTCCTAATGAATACCCCACCTGCTAATTACCCCCTGCAGAAACAGCCCTGTCTGGTAGCCACACCAGTGCCCCGCGCCCCCCACTTCCACAATCCCTCCAGTAAGAACCATAGAGACAGCTTCAAAAAAGGATGCCATCCATCTCCACTTGTTCCAGGGAACTGCTGGCTACAGAAAACCCTTAATATTTTGAACAATCCTTCCTCTTTTGAAATTGAATGTGTCCAACCAAGAACATCCCCAAATGAGAAGGTCTCCCCACTTCCAAAAATCCTGACCACAATAGAAAATTCACCAATCTGAAATCATCTCGGTATTTCCTCTTTTTACTCTATAAAACATACTCTTTAACACCCTTGCATCAAATGCCATGCAAATGTGGTGACGGCAGATGGGTTCTCTTACGGCAAGTTTATGAATAAAGAGCTTTTGTTAATTTTGCCTGGACTTAGCTTTGTCTTTGACACATCTCAGTCTGTTTCCTAGCAAACCCAACCTGAGATAATTTATCTACTTATTTCCTTGTCACCTGGGTTTCCCCCACCATTCCCTGAAAGTAGGCGCTTTATAGTGTCCCCATTCACTAGCACAGTGCCACACACGGGAAGCTGCCCGGTAACTATTCACTGGATGAATGAGTGAAGTGCCAATTAAGCTGAGATCTGAATGACAAGGAGCTAGCCAGGCAAAGATCTTGCGAAATTACATTTTAGGTGTTGGGAACAGCAAATAAAATTCTGCAAAGAGCTCTTTCTTTTCTGGTTTGATTCCAGTTCTTTGCCAGTGTAATTTAGTCTTTGGGACAGTTAGAAGATTTTTTTCTTTGTTTTTTCTCCCCCCCCCACCATTTTCTCCTTACCCCCATTCCAAGACTTTTACAAATTTAGCCCGGAGCACAGACCTCCCTTCAGGCTACCATATCATTCAATCAATCACCAATCTTGAGTTTTTATTGGTGAAGACTTATCAGACCTGAGTTGCTGCCTTTCCATTATTTACAGTTCATGTTCCTCAAAATATTTATTTGTGGAAGGACATCATGGTTGATAGGAACTTGATGTTAAGGAATTTAGAATTGTTCTGGAATCCATTTCACAATTCCTCCAGGGGAAAGACCAGCATCCCTCATGGTCTTAGGTTCTGTGAAAGAGGGAACTCATGAGAATTCTCTGGGGAGCTTTTCTCACAGACACCCCCATGACTCTCCCTTCCACTCATACACATTCTATGTAGAGTGTGGTTATGTGTGTTTTATTCTATGACTCTCCCTTCCACTCATACACATTCTATGTAGAGTGTGGTTATGTGTGTTTTATTCTACTTTTTTTAATATGTCTTTTCTTTTTTTAAAATACTTTTTTAGTTGTCAATGGACCTTTATTTTACTTATTTATATGTGGTGCTGAGATTTGAACCCAGTGCCTCATACATGCTAGGCAAGCGCTCTACCACTGAGCCACAGCCCTAGCCCAAGTCTTTTCTTAATGTAGAATTTACATATGGTGGGCTGTGGTTGTAGCTCAGTGGTTGAGCACTTGCCTCACATGCGTGAGGGGCCGGGTTCAATCCTCAGCACCAAATAAATAAATAAACAAACAAATAAATAAATAAAACAAAGCTATTGCGTCCATCTACAACTAAAAAAATGTATAATAAAAGGAATTTGCACATGGTTAAAAACATGAAATGCTGTACAGTAGTCTTTCTCACCCTTCCCCTGTGCTCTGCCTTTATTTGTTCCGGTTTTAACTCTTTCTGAGGTTTATCTCTGTGCCTCTAAATAATCTGCTGATACCACATTGTCTTCATTTATCATTTTTAGATATCATCTGCTGACTTACTGGCAAGACCTTGAGAATTGAGCTCAGTTATACCAGCCCCCTCCATCACCTCTTCCTCTCCAAATACAGTCAGGGCATATTTTTAGTTTTGACTTTGATTTTTCTTTGTTTCTTTCCTTCACATGTTTTAAGCTTTTCCCAAATGTCTGATGATCTTATATTATCATATTTAAGAATGAAGCACTAGAAAAATGTACTAAGGACTCTATGAACTTGGTAGGTCTTGTTAACTGACTAGATTTCATTCACCTTAGGGCGCATAGGCTATTGTCTAGGAATCACTATGTTAGAAGTCATCATGTTTGCACTCAAGCTAATGCCACTTTTGCTCTCAACTCTCTTGCATTCACTAAATTTATTTAAAGAGCAACCTGCTGGGCTGAGGCTGTGGCTCAGTGGTAGAACGCTTGCCTGGCATGCATGAGGCACTGGGTTGATCCTCAGCACCTAATTTAAAAATAAAATAAAATAAAGGTATTGTGTCCATCTACAACTAAAAAGTACACATAAAAAAAGAGAAACCTGACAATTTTAAATTTTTCTTTTCTTTTAGTATCAGGGATTGAATCCAGGGCGCTTAACCACTGAGTTTCATCACCAGTCCTTTACTTTTATTTATTTATTTATTTGTTTGTTTGGAGACAGAGTCTCGCTAAGTTGGTAATGCCTCAGTTGCTGAGGATGGCTTTAAATTTGGGATCCTCCTGCCTCAGCCTCCCAAATTGCTGGGATTATAGGTGTGCACCACCATACCCAGATTAAAATTTTCACTGTATTACTATTCTTCCTATTGTTGTTGTTCATTTTGCATAGATGCTAGATGGCTGCTGGATATTCCGTGGGAGGGATGGGGAAGTATCGCTTCCTCTGAAGCAACTTGGTAATCCCCCTATTTTCACTTCCACTGACTCTGGTGTCTCCCAGCAATCCAGGATATGCTCTGTCCATGGCAACACCTATTCTAGGCTGCCAGGCTCTCTTCCCCACCACACCTGTCATCAGCCTTCTATCAACTCTCCTCCCCCTGTTACTTATTGAAATCCTTCATACATAGAGAGCCCTGCTCCTGACTGCCTGTGGTCTTTTCTTTGTTATTGGCATATATATATAAAATTTCTTTATTTTCATTTTAATGGTGCTATACTTGGGATATACTTTCAGTGTGTGTCCCCCAAGGCTTCATGTGTTGAAATTTAATTCCCCCTGTGAGTTTATAAGAGGGTGAAAACTTAATCCAACTATAACATTTAGAGGTGAGGCCTTTGGGAAATGATTCGGTTAGATAAGGCCATCAGGACAGAGCACCCATGGTTGAATCTTGCTGGCTTTATAAGAAGAGTGAGAGAAGACTAGAAGAGACACGCATATGCATTCCTGTTTCTTGCCACGTGATGCCCTGCACCACCTTGGGACTCTGCCAGCAAGAAGGATATCACCAGACTTTGTACCTCCAGAACCATAAAACACTTTTTTTTTTTTTTTGGTACTGGGGATTGAATCCAGAGGTGCTTAACCTCTGAGCCACATCCCAAGCCCTTTTTTATATTTTATTTAGAGACAAGGTCTTCCTGAGTTGCTTAGGGCCTTGATAACTTGCTGAAACTGGCTTTGAACTCAAGATCCTCCTGCCTCAGCCTCCCAAGCTTCTGGGATTACAGGCGTGTGCCACCGTGCCCAGCTTCCATAAACCACTTTAGAAAGTAACCTGTCTCCAATAATTCATTATAATAATGCAAAATGGACTAACGCAAAAGTTGTCTTGGTAGGGATAGGAAATAAACAGATATGCTCAGTCCATCTTCTTGAATTGGAAGCTTACAACATAATTGCACTTCAACATGCACAATTTGAAGTGCATACTTTGAAAGCTGTCATGAAGTGATTTTGATTGCACACACACACCCCACCTCCACCGTGCTCCCCTGGAGAGTCCCTGTGACTTGGAAATAGCAAAAGACATTTTTTAGAATCCTAATTAAAGGGAAAACAAAAGCACATGTTAAAAAAAAATAATACATCTTGACCAAGACAGGTTCATTCTAGGAATGCCAGATGATTCAATATTAGGAACTTTACTAATTCCTAATGTAATTCATTACATTAATAGGTCACAGAAGTCAATTGATATAGTTTTCCTCATAAATGCTAAATAGACATACCATAACGTCTGATATCCATTTTTTAAAAAATTTTATTCTATTTCTTTACAGTGCCGGGGATTGAAGCCAGGGCCTTGCCTATACTAAGCGTGTGCTCTACAACTGAGTACACCCTCAGCCCATTTTTTATTTTAAAATTGCTTTGTAAAACAGAAAGAATAAAATATAGCATGATAAAAATACATTATGCCCAGTGATGAAAAAGTTCTGGAGGTGGGTGTTGATGATGATTGCACAATAATGTGAATGCACTTCATGCCAACGAACTGTACACTTAAAAATGATTAAAATGATAAATTGGATGCCTTGTATATTTGATCACTATAAATTTAAATAGATAGATACACACACACACATATATATATATACATTTATATATTTATATATTGCTTAAGGTCAGCATCATACTTCTGGGAAAAGAGTGATAGTGTTCTCAGTTGAGACTGAGATAAGATTATTTTTGTTACTGTTTAACCTTAGCCTGGAGATATTAGCTAATGTAATTAGACAAAATAAATAAAATAGAAAATGAGAAGGTAAAAATCATCATTACCGACATTTGATGCTTAAAAAATATATACTTAAAAAATCAAAAGAATAAACTAAAATTATTTTTAAATAACATAATCCAATAAAATGTATGTTAATAATAGTAATAAGGGGCTGGGGTTGTGGTTCAGAGGTAGAGCTCTCACCTACCATTTGTGAGGCACTGGGTTCGATCCTCAGCACCACATAAAAATAAAATAAAGATATTGCATCCACCTATAACTAAAAAATAAAAAAATAATAGTAAGAGAAAGATGTACAAAATTAATATATAGCCTTCATATAACAAGTGAAAGAGCTATTGGAATAAAAGACTCCATTATACAAGTCATGAAAAAGATAAAATACCTAGGAATGCACTTAAAATATTTGCATGATCTATGTGAAGAAAACTTGTTAGTATTCCAAGGGACACAAAGACTTTTAAAAATGGAAAGGAATTGCAAATTTTTGAAAAATCAACATCATAGATATGGTTCATTTTCCCTAAATTAATCTATAACTTTAATGCAAGCTCCATTAAGAAATGCTAATAGAATTTCCTCTGGAAAAAGACAAACTCTTTTTGTGGGCAAAAAACCAGCAATCAAGGGTAGACAGGAGGGCTGGGGGTTGTGGCTCAGTGGTAGAGTGCTTGCCTAGCATGTGTGAGGCACTGAGTTTGATCCTAAGCTCCACAAAAATAAATAAATAAATAATAAAGTTATTTTTTTCTGTTTTTTTTTAAAGAGTAGACAGGAATTTTTTTTCAAAAGAAAATAAAAGGGAATTAGATATACAAAATATTAAAATTTATTACAAAGCTATTACAAGGAACACCATGTGATAATGATGCATGAATAAACAGATCCATTTAATGGAAGGTCCATAAATCTGAAAATTACATAGAAATTTAGTATATGATTAAAATGACATTGTCAAAGCAGTGTGGAAATGCCAGATTATTCAATAAATTATATTGGGAATACTGGTGAACATATGGTGGTTTCATACCCCTCGCCTATTACAAATAGATCCAAGATTTAAAAATGTCAAAAATAGAATCATAAAATAGTAGAAGGAAGCATACAGGCACTGTTTTATGATTGCAGAATGGCCTGAGTCCAAAAACCTAGAGTCATAAAAGAAATGATTGATATCAATGACTATAAATTAAATAGTTTTGTATAGCAAATATCACCGCAAGCAAAGTCAAAAAACAAATAACAAACTGGGAAAAAAAATGATTGCAACTCATATGACATATATAAAGGTCTTTTCCATATCAAAAAATAAAATACTATCAGCCTAAAAGAAATATGGGTGGAGGCTATAAGCAGACAGTTCACAGAGAGGGAAACACAAATGGCTCCTAAAAGCCCCAAAAGATGTTCAACCCCATGTGTCATAAGAGGAATAAATAAATAATAAAATGACACTGAGAAACTCTCTTGACTTCTATTACCAAGCTCCAAAAATTTGATTATCCCATAATTGGCAAGATGTTAGGAAACAAGCCATCTCAAGCATTGCTGGTTGGAACCATAAATTGGTAAGACATCTGGGAGTGACAAATGACAATGTCTGTCAAAATTATAAATGCACACAGCAATCCCACTTCTAGGAATTTATCACACATTCTTTTTTTTTTAAGTTGTATTTGGACACCATATTCTTATTTTATTGATTTTTTTTTTAATATTTATTTTTTAGTTTTCCGCGGACACAACATCTTTGTTTTGTATGTGGTGCTGAGGATCGAACCCGGGCCGCACGCATGCCAGGCGAGCGCGCTACCGCTTGAGCCACATCCCCAGCCCTTGATTTATTTTTATGTGGTGCTGAGGTTCAAACCCACGTGCAAGGCAGGTACTCTACCACTGAGCCACAACCCCAGCCCTTATCACACATACTTAATATGCATGAAAAAGCACAGGCAGCCTTGTTTGTAACAGCAAGATGTTTGGGAAGAACCTTAATCTCTCTCACTAGGCAGCAGGTTAAAAAAATTTGTTACACACTTTCCATGGAATACTACACAGCTATCAAAATGAACTAGGTAGCTCTTTGGATATCAATGTGGAGCAATCTTCATGTCATATTGTTAAGAGAAAACTAAAGTATAGAACTCTATATTTAATATACTGCCATTTGTGGAAATATATTCACTTATGTATGAAAAGTATCTCTGCATAAGAAATTGATTTGATATCTTGCTTCTGAGGAGGGTAACTAGGTGGCTGGTCAGATGGGAAAGTCACTCTATTTTGGTAACTTTTGAATTTTGAATCCTGTCAAAGTATTACCTATCCAAAAAAAAAAAAAAAAGGACAGAATTTAATAAAATAAAATATACCTCAAATCAACTCATTCCTCTCCATTTCCACTGACTTAAGTGGCTCCTCATACAAGGATTTTCCCCTATTTTTCCAAGTAGTTTCCTATCTCCGTACAATTTATAATTATAGACATAATTTTGTTTCCTTTATTCATTCATTTGTTACTGGTCACCTGATTTCCTGCCCCAAGAGGGCTGGAAAATGATTGATTGATCACTTAATGATTGATTCATCACTGTAGACCCAGAACTTAGGCCAGTGTGTGACTCAATGTTTATAAATGGTTGAAAGTTTATAAAGAATGAAATTGTCCCATACTGACATTCTTCACAGTAATGTGGATCAGGGCAGACACCATTGCCTTCATTTTCTAGATCATTTTTTAAAAAATATTTATTTATTTATGTATCTTTAGTTTTAGGTAGATACATTAGGTTGTTTTTATGTGGTGCCGAGGATCGAACCCAGTGCCTCATGCATGGTAGGCGAGCACTCTACCACTGAGCCACCAGCCCAGCCCCTAGATCATTTTTATAGAGGAAGCTTCTGAGGTTTTCGTTAGGTTCTCAAAGGGATCTATGGACACAACTCCATCAAATTAGTTCATGTCCAAAATTCGTCTATTGAGACTTCAGAAGGTCTTAGGAAACAGTATAATTGCTGAGAAATCTAAAACACTAGCTTTGGAATCGCTAGTAGAAGCCATCATGAAAATGCATTAATACTGGCAGAAAGACACCTGCCCCACCACCTCAACACACTTTCACTCTTATTCCCAGATGTCCCCAAGACAGACTAGAAAGCATGTACATTTGTTTCTTACCCTCCAAAGCCAATAAGCATAAACATAATCTGTAAAGCATTTTGCATTTTTGTCCCACATAGTAACTGTCTACCAGAAAGTTCACCGTGAACTCTGCAGACCTGTCTTCAAAATTCTCTTACAAGACTTAAGTCTTGGAATTCTCTTTTCCTGGACAATTTCCTCATCTACTTTAGGGCTTTTGTGAGAAACAAATTAGCAGTTGCTCAATAGACTGGCTAGAAGGAAGACGATGAAGAGGAAAAATCTACCCTTGAAAAAAGATCTGAAATAGTTTACTTTCTTCAACAGTCTCTCCACCCCCCGCCACCTTTTTTTTTTTTTTTTTCAGAGACAAGAGTCTTTGCCCTGTTCCCTGGCTGGCCTCAATCTCCTGCTTAACCTCCCAAGTGGCTGGGACTACAGGTGTGCACCATCATGCCCAGTTTCTCTCCCCACTTCTAGATAAAAGCTACCCTCAGGGTGAAACATCATGTCCTGTTCTGGAAAGAACAGAGTCTTTAGATGGAAATAGATCCAGCTAGAACACTTATCTCCATGTAGCTCTGGGCAAATCATATGCTGTGTCTGAGGCCTAGTTTTCTCATCCATAAAACAGGAGTAATACCCAACTTTCAGGGTAGTGCCAGGCCCTTAAGCACTCAGTAATGGTGGATATTATGATAACTAGGGGTTGTTTGCAGCCTAGGCCCTCAGCCAGATTCTCTTCTGTGGAGCAGCTTGGAACTATAGCTGCAAAAACAGCATAGAAACAGACCTAGGAACATGGAAATGGAATCATACATTAAGTACTCTTTTTTGTAAGTCTTCTTTCATACAACACAATATTTTGAAATTCATCTTATATCAGTAGGGGGTATACCCCATTGATGGACATCTAGAGTGTTTCCAGCTCTTGCTTATTATAAATACAACTACTAAGAATGTTCTTTGAAGAGACATATGCTTTAATGTCTTTTGAAAAAATACCTATGATTAGAGGTAGGTCATAGGAAAGGTGCATATTTAACTTTTTAAAGAACTATAGAATCTTTTTGTAAAGTGGTTGTGCCATTTCCTGATCCTATCTTAACAATGTGCGAGAGTTCCAGTTGCTCCATAACCTCAAAAACCAGAAGCAGGGGTTGTTCTAATCCAACTATCACATGGAAGGATTTGCTAAAATGAAAACTCTTTTTTCCATGTCAGCTTCCTCATTAGATTTTTAGGGCCTCACATGGCTTGCTGTGACCCCTTCTTCAATCTTTTATAGGCTTTGAAGACAAGTAACCTCCACCCAGAGAGGAACTAACCTGGATTAATTTAGATGCATTGAAAATACACAGAAAATGCATGGAAACATATGTCAAGTCAACCTCCCACCCATCATATGAATCACTGAGCCTTGAAGTTACTAGAATTAAAATAGACTGATCTATTTTAAATCTAATGCTCTGAATAAATATTTAAGTGCTATTTGTTCTCCTAGCCCAATGTTGACTAGATCTCTACATACTGTACCTCATCTATTATCTAAATCTTATTTCAAGAAGCCCTTTTCAGGTTTATTAAATCTAATGCAAGGGAGAAGTAGGAATTTCTATCTCTAACAAGTTTAATTTTGGAAAGACTCTCTGTGCCTTACAGAATTTTATAAGATGAAGTGGCCTTCAGATTCACCCAGCCCCATGAATCTCAAACTCTGATGTGTCTAAGAAGCTACAACTGTCAGATTGGTCAGACACAGACTATAGGCCTGGGCCCAGGAAGTTTCCTTTTTTATAAGTTTCCTCCTGATTCTTGTGTGAGTTGTCTGAAGATCTCAGACTATACCTTGGGGAAAAAGTGATTTAATCTAACCACTTTTCTTCAGTGAAAAACCAATTGATGACAGGACAGTTAAAAATCATAGCAAAATAAGAAAATAAATTGCTTTTATTTTTCAACTTGGGACCTCCAAGGCCCAGCTTCCTTGAGGGAGAACAAAAAACTTGTGACACATTTAAAAATCTATTTGCAAAGCCTCTCTCATGGTACAGGTTCTCATGTTCAAATTGTTAAAATTTGCTATTTTCTGAATATCATACAAGGATTAATTTCTAAGAGGTAGCTGCCTAGGTTCCAGGCCACAGTGAGAGAGAAGGGGCTGGGGCCACACTTTGGAAATCTGGTTCTGCCCTAAGGCTGATGATGCCCATGCACATATCACAAGGTTCTTCTTTGTCAAGCTCTTCATGTCCACAATAAATTATATTTTAAGCTCTGTTCTAGGAAAACAGATGATATAAGGCAATGGTAAATCAAATATCTAGGGTAAGCTTTTCCTAACCCATACTCTCCCCCTCTGAAAGCTTCCCTTTGTAATGAGGTTTCAGCTTAGCAACATGGCAGGGGATGTCTCTGCATGCACCATCCTCATTTGCCCAAGGCATGTTCAACTTAATGCATCAGAGTTTTAAAAATTATCATTGTTCATAAATTCATAATTCCTAAATGGGTATGTCTTTAGTCTTTGAGTAACATTTCCATAGGAAGAGTTGGAGCATATCTGCTTTATAACAGGGTTCAATCACTCTATTGGACTTAAAACATCTATCAGAAGAGGTGTGTACATAACAGCATGTATATGTGGTGTGCTATTGTTTCTGTGTGAAAATTTGGGAGATTCATTCCTGATTTGTAGCAAGGGCTGATAGTCCCTGGGTGATATATCCAGTGATATCTGCAGTCACCATGCAGCTGCTCTAGTGTCCTTCACAATGAAGTTGGCTTCATTTGCTTGTTTAATTCTGCTGCACAGCATAAAATATATTGTGTGATTATGCAGGTATCCCTCAAATGAAAGACTATGTGCATTCCAACAAAGTGTGCTGTAAAGTAAATTTAGATTAAATGAATCTGACTTACCCATTGACTTCTATTATAAAATCAGAAATTCATATTGCAGCAGGGGGAAAAATTGGTCCTTGGATGTAGTACATTTATACTTAATAATGCAGCAGTGCCTGTAATGAGACATATTCAAAGGGAAAACAATAACTCTCTGATAAAATATTAACAATAATGCATTTGTATTGAGTACAAGTCACATTATTTTAAAACCACTATGAGTCGAACTATAAAACAGTGCCAAATTCTAGAAGGCTGATAGTCTGCTTCATATATGGTTTCCAAGAGGCAATCAACTATTAAAGTTCCATTTCACCAGCATTAAACTGCAAAACACTTCTAACAGTTCGAAGGAATCAGTTTACCTTTTCTGCCCCATTTTGGGATGGTGAAGGAATATTAGAATTCTTCTGCTTTTGAGAATTCTATCTCATGGCTGGGAAAAAGGAAAGTGACGTAAATGCATTCATTCATTCATTTGAATTTTACTATGTCTTGGGTACTCTGCTAGTCACTGAGGTTAAGAATGTGAGATGCACATTTCCTACTTTCAGGGAGAATAGAAGGAAAGCAGAAAATTACCCTACAGTGCTCAGGTCGAGTTAAGCACAAGATGTTACTTAATGCAGCTCTAGGGTTCTGAAAAATGATGTTAGATTTGAACATTTAATATAAGACCCCAAACTAGTGGTCTTATGACTAAAGCCAGCCTAAAAGTTAGTTTCATTTTGCTTAAAGTTTTTTTTTAAGAGCTTACGTTGGTGAATTGAAAGAATTCACATACAAACAAAATATTTTTTCTGGCTTTTCTTGAAAAAGCAAATGATCTGATATTAGGCATGCATTCCCATGTGGCAACATTTGGTAGAGCTGAATAGTGGCTGTCCCTTTTTAGAATGTTCTCTAACACAACATTCCCCTTTCCCCACTGCTATCTTTTGCTGCCCAATGTTGTTGTTTTTCTTATAGTAGAATATTATTCCTCTAAATCTGTATCTGTATATGAAATAGAAAAAAAATGAAAGGTAAACCAAGATGGTCACTTGCTTCAAGAAAATGAGAGTGAGCATATTACTTCTATTTGGTCTTCACTCTGAAATACTTGCTGTAAGGACCAGTAAGAAGTAGTCAAATGGAGAATATGGGGTGGGGTAGTAGGAAGAACACAGCATGTGCAAAATGATGATTGTGGTCAGATGCAGTGGTGCGTGTCTGTAATCCCAGTGGCTCAGGAGGCCGAGGCAGGAGGATCTTGAGTTCAAAGCCAACCTCAGCAACAGTGAGGCCCTAAGCAACTCAGTGAGACCCTGTCTCTAATTAAAATACAAAATAGGGCTGAGGATGTGGCTCAGTGGTCGAGTGCCCCTGAATTCAATCCCTGGTACCAAAAAAAAAAAAGTGCTGACTTTGTGGTCAACGTGTGGGATAGCAGATATTTCAGCATGACTGGAAGGTGGGAGGTCTATGATGGAAAAGCAAGAACTGAGCCATAAGGAAGTTTAATTCAGCCCTCTTCCAGCACAAAACTCTGTGGCTAACAACTTTGAGGGGGTCCACACCATCCAAGCTTACTTCAATCTAGGCAGTGAACACCAAGGCAAGCCCATATTACCTAAGTGATTTGAGTCCCAGGTAACATACATAATGCCCCATTAAATTTGAATTTCAGACCAACAGTGAATGACTTTTAGCATAATATTTAGGAAATACTTAGTTTCTTTAAAGTATTCATTGTTTATCTGAAATTCAAATTTAACAGAGTATCTTGTATTTTATTTGCTAAAGCCAGTGACATTTAATGGCTAGGACATACCAGAGCTACTATTACTATTTTTTTCTAACTTCTTTCATTTTTATATTAAAATGCAATGGTTAGATCATTACTTTAAAATAAAGATATCCTCAGAGACATGTCAAAATAAACCTTAGCATGCCAGTGGAAAATTAACCAATATTTGCATTGATTTGCTCCTTGCCGCATGTTCTCTTAGCCTTCTTTAGATATCTTAACTCTCATCTCTTGTACTCAGCACTATGTAATGGAGCATTTACTAAGGGAGTCTCTAAGCTATTGGTGACCTACGTGAAGAAGAAAGAAGTGGACAAGTGAGAACAAAATAGAAAGACTTTACTTTTTAACATTTAAAAAAAATTTTAATTTTTTCTAATTAGTTATATATGACAGCAGAATGCATGTTGATTCATTGTACACAAGTGGAGCACAACTTTTCATTTCTCTGGTTGTACACAATGCAGAGTTACACCATTTGTGCAGTTGTATATGTAACTAGGATAATGATGTCCATCTCATTCCACCATCTTTCCTACCTCCATGCCCCTCCCCTCCCCCCATCCCCTTTGCCCAATCCAAAGTTCCTCCATTTTTCCATGCTCCCCCCCATTATGGATAAGCATCCACTTATCAAAGAAAACATTTATTTGGCCTTTGGTTTTGGGGGGTTGGCTTACTTCACTTAGCATGATATCTCCAACTCCATTCATTTACCTGCAAATGCTGTAATTTTATTCTCTTTTAATGCTGAGTAATATTCTGTTGTGTGTATATAAACAAAAGACCAACTCTGAACTAGTTTCCCACAACCAAAGTTTTGGGGAGCTCAACAAGAAATGATACCAGTGGTTACTTGATGAATTTTAAGATCTTAGTAAAGCATCATTTGTATATTATTTACCCAAAGAGTGATTTAAATTAAGCTCAGACACTTTTTTTTTTCTTAGAATTTTTCAAAACCCTTTAAGTGAAGATGAGCTCAGTATTGCACTATGGAGTGATCTCCAGGATGTATCCTTAAGGGAAAAAGCAAAAAGAGATGGAAAGGGAAGAGTATTTATATGTAGCAATGTGCTCTGTTTTCAAAAAGAAACAAGGAAGCATACACCAAAAACTAATTAAAAATTGTGTCTTATTTATAAGAGAGGGAAAGGTGAAAGCTAGATCTTTCTGAATACCTATTTATAGATTTGACTTCAGTAATAAGCAAATGAATGCTTTACATAATTTTTAAAAATTACATTAAGATGAAAAAAGGCACTCCATAAATATAAAAAACAAAAATAAAAATTAAACAAAGGTACCAGTTGCATCTCAAGTTTCTGATAATTCCAGAGAATTATCTCAAGTGTCTTTAAAAGAGAGCTTTGAAGGTGCAACTTCTGGAATGGCAGAGTAAGGACCTCTGTAAATCTGTAATTTCATAAAACAATCTGAACATAAGCAACAACTGTCTAAGTCAATTTTTTTCACAATCCTGGAAATCAACCAAAAGCTTATAACAATGTGAAAAGTATTCATTCGAGAAAAACTCCTAAACATTGATAAGAATAATAATCTTGTGAAGATTTAACTTGCCATATACCTCTTCTTAACATCTACAGAACGCTCCACCCAACAGTGGAATACACATTCTTCTGAAGTGAACATGGAACATTCTAGAAAATATATCACATGTTAAGCCATATTTAAAAAGGAGTGAAATCATAATGGAATGAAATCACGAATCAAAAGCAGACAATATATACATAATGGAGTTTCACTTGGCCACAAAAAGAATGAACTTATGGCATTTGCTGGTAAATGACTGGAACTGGAGAATATCATGCTAAGTGAAATAAGCCAGACTCAGAAAGTCAAGGGTCAAATGTTTTTTTCTCATATGTGGAAGCCAGAGTAAAGTAAGGTGGAATTAAAAAGGATGGGGGAAGTAGAATCTCATGAGGATACAGGGAAAATCAGTGGAGTAGAAAAAAATTGAGGGCTAAGGAGGAAGGAAGGGAAGGAGGAGAAAATGTGAAATGAATTCACAAAATTATGTTATGTACATGTATAAATATATCACAGTGAATTCCACCTTTATGTATATCTATAAAATACTGATTAAAAATGAAAACTAGCCTCCAGAACCATGAGCCAAAATAAACATATTTAAAAAAAAAAAAAAAGAAAACTAAATAAATAGAAGGAAGAAGAGTGGAATAGAGGAAGTGAAATGGGGGAGGGAGGAGGGGAGAGAAAGAGAGGCAATGAGGACTGAAATGGACCAAATTAAATTCCCTGCATATATGATTATATCAAAATGAACCCAACTGTCATGTATAACTATAATGCACTAATAAAAACATTTTTAAAAAAATAAAATTAAGAAATTTTTTAAAATGTGGAAATTAAACAATCCACACTAAATAATCAGAGAGTCAAAGAAGAAATCAGAGTCAGACACAGTGACCCACATCTATGATCCCAGCAGCTCAGGAGGCTGATGCAGGAGAATCACAAGTTCAAGGCCAGCCTCAACAACATAGTGAGGCCCTAAGCAACTTATCAAGACTGTATCTCAAAATAAAAAATAAAAAGGGCCAGAGATGTGGCTCAGTGGTTAAGCACCTCTGGGTTCAATCCCCAGGAAAGGACAAGAAGGAGAAAGAGGAGAAGAAGAAGAAGAAGGTGGAGAAGGAGAATGAGGAGGGGAAGAAATAATAATCAGAAGGTTGATTAGAAAGCACTTTGAGGGGCCAGGGTTGTGGCTCAGTGGTAGAGCACTTGCCTAGCATACATGAGGCACTAGGTTTGATCCCCAGCACCACATAAAAATTAAAACAAAATAAAGGTATTGTGTTCATCTGCAACTAAAAAAAATTTAAATAGAAAACACATTGAGACAAATGAAAACCAAAGCACAACATATTAAAAGTTATTAGATGCAGTTAAAGCAGTGCTTACAAAGAAATTTATAACATTCACATAGAAAAGTAAAATGATACTGGAAAATCACATAAAAAACATCAAAAAGATAGTGCACCATGATCAAGTGGGGTTCATTCCAAGGAGGTAAGGTTGGTTCAACATACGAAAATCAAATAATAGGCTTAAAGACATGAATCATGTGGTTATCTCATAGATGCGGGAAAAGCATTTGACAAAATTCAACTTCTTTTTATATTCAAACAACTAGAAAAACTAGGGATAGTAGGAACATATCTCAACATTATAAAAGCTATATATGCTAAACCCAAGGCCAACATCATTCTAAATGGAGAAAAATTGAAAGCATTCCCTCTAAAATCTGAAACAAGTCAAGGATGTCCTCTTTCACCACTTCTATTCAACGCAGTCCTGGAAACCCTAGGCAGAGCAATTAGACAAAAGAAAGAAGTGAAAGGGATATGAATTGGAAAAGAAGGGCTCAAACTACCCCTATTTGCCCACAACATGATTCTATATTTAAAATACCCCCCCAAAAAAACTCCACCAGAATGTTTCTGGAACTCATAAATGAATTCAGCAAAGTACCAGGATATAAAATTAACACCCATAAATCAGTTGCGTTCCTATATACCAATGATGAACCAGCTGAATGAGAAATCAGGAAAACTATACCTTTCACAATAGCCTCAAAAAAAATCTTGGGAATCAATCTAACAAAAGAGGCAAAAGACCTCTACAATGAAAACTATAGAATACTAAAGAAATAAATGGAAGATGACCTTACAAGATGGAAAGGTTTTCCATGTTCTTGGATAGGCAGAATTGATATTGTCAAAATGGCCATACTATGGAACTGTTATACAGATTCAATGCAATTCTTATTAAAATCCCAATGACATTCTTCATAGAAATAGAAAAAGCAGTCATGAAATTCATTTGAAAAAATAAGAGATGCAAAATAGCCAAAGCATTCCTTGGTGAGAAAAGTGAAGCCAGAGGCATCACAATACCAGCCCTTAAACTATATTATGGAGCTATAGTAACAAAAACAGCATGGTATTGGCACCAAAACAGACATGAAGACCAATGGTACAGAATAGAAGACAAAGAGACAAACCCACATAAATACAGTTATCTCATCCTAGACAAAGGCATCATAAACATACATTGAAGAAAATATAGCCTCTTCAACAAATGTGCTAGGAAAACTGGAAATCCATATGTAGCAAAATGAAATTTACCCTGTCTCTCTCACCCTGCACAAAACTCAACTCAAAGTGGATCGAGGACCTAAGCATTAAACCCTGCACCTACTACAAGAAAAAGTAGGCATGATCTCCATCATGTCAGCTTAGGAACCAAATTCCTTAACAAGTCCAGTATTCATATATGAACATAGGAAAGTTATATCTGATTCATTCTACTGTCTTTCCTATTCCCATTCTTCCTCCCTTCCCTTCCCTCCATTCCCTTTTGTCTAATCCTATGAACTTCTATTCTCCACCCCTCCATTGTGTGTTAGCATCCACTTATCAGAGAGAACATTTGGCCTTTGGTTTGTGGGGACTGGCTTATTTCACTTAGCATGATAGTCTCCAGTTCCATCCATTTACTGGCAAGTGCCATAATTTCATTTTTTTATGGCTGAGTAGTATTCCATTGTGTATGGATACTACATTTTCTTTATATATTCATCCTATCAAGGACACCTAGGTTGTTTCCATAGCTTCGCTATCATGAGTTGAGCTGCTATAAACATTGATGTGGCCATGTCACTGTGGTATGCAATTATAAATCTCTTGGGTATAGACCAAGGAGTGGGGTAACCAGGTGAAATAGTGGTTCCATTCCAAGTTTTCCAAGGAATCTCCATGCTTCTTTCCAGAATGGTTGTGCCAATTTGCAGTCCCACCAGCAATGTATGAGTGAATCTTTCCCCCACATCTTCACCAACAATATTGTTACTTGTATGTATATATATATATATATATATATATATATATATATATATATATATNNNTATATATATATATATATATTGTACTGGGGATTGAACTCAGAGGCACTCAACCACTGAGCCACATCCCCAGCCCTATTCTGCATTTTATTTAGAGACAGGGTCTCACTGAGTTGCTTAGCACCTCACCCTTGTTGAGGCTGGCTTTGAACTCATTATCCTCCTGTCTCAGCCTCCCAAGCCGCTGGGGTTAGAGGCATGTGCCACCGCACTTGGCTTGCTACTTGTATTCTTAATAATTGCCAGGAATGAAGTACTTTTACATTCTACAATGTGGATGAACCTTGAAAGTATTATGCTATATTAAAGCATCTATTCACAAAGGATCATATATTTTATGATTGCATTTATATGAAATGTGCACAATAGGCAAATCTACAGAGACATAAAGTGGATTAGTGGTTTCCTGGGGTTGGTGGTAGAATGGCAGAAATGAGAAGAAACTGTTAATGCATATGGGATTTTTTTTTTTTTGGTTCTTTTAAATTATACATGACAGTATTATTCATTTTGATATAATTGTACAAGCATGCAATATATCTTATTCTAGCTAGGACCTCATTCTTATGGATGTCCATGATGTTGGGATCACTATGGTTTATGGGTTTCTTTTTGGGGTGATGAAAATGTTCTAAAAGTAGACTAATCAAAATAAATAAGTAAATATTAGACTGTGCTGTTGGTTGTATAATTCTGTGAATACACTATAATTCTCTGAATTGTATATTTGAAATGGGTCAATTATGTGTTGTGTGAATTATATCTCAGTAAACTGTTAAGGAAATAACAAAAGCCAAAAATCTCCTTACTTTGGCTTAACCTCTAGTAATAAGGACAAAATTAGTTGCAAAGAATAATAAAAATGAATTCTTATTGTTTAATAATTGCCACTTATAAACAATAAGTGGTCTTATTGTTTATAATAATATCAATAAGATTATGTGGAAATTAGTAATATTATGCATTTAGTGATTATTTTAATTTAGTAAAATTATCCATTATTATGCATAAAATGGAGCAAAGTGAATAAGTGATTACATTATGCTTATTAAGAACCAAGTATAGCATAAAAAAAGAAAACAAATATAAAATTAAAAGGAAACCCTGTAATTTTAAACTTAAATTGGAAATATCAATATAAACATTTCTTTTTTTTCTCTTTCTGAAAAATACACACTTCCTAGTTCTAGTCACTAAAAATGGAGAGGAAATTATGATAACCCAGTGCCCAGATTATGATCTTCAAATTATTTTTCACTCAAAGGAGAGAGGGCTCCTTAACGGAAGAGCTGATTTCAGTACTAGGGTAGGAAATTTTCAAGATTTGCCTGAAACACTTTATAATATAGCAAAGGAAATTACTAAAGACTACTGAGGTCTTATCAAAATAACACAGGAACAATTTGAAGGCATTTATATTGGCCAAACATGGAATGATTTGAGCATCAAAAGAACAGCATTAGGGGACTGGGGCCAGGGCTCAGTGGCAGGGTGTTTACCTGGCACGTGTGAGGCATTGGGTTTGATCCTCAGCAACACATAAAATAAAATAAAGGCATGCTGTCCATCTACAACCACACACACACACACACACACACACACAGAGAGAGAATAGTGTTAGGGGTTGGGGGTGTGGCTCCTGGAATGCATGAGGCTCTAGTTTCCATCCCCAGCATTGAAAAAAAAGTAATGTAATTGGTTAAAACACATCACACACACATACACACACATCCATTTGCCATGAAGATGCTAATATAAACAATTTTATTAATCATCTGTTCTAGGGTATCAGTTTATTATTTTGAAACTGACATACTATGGTAGGCAGAATTCTAAAGATGGCTTCCCCAAATTCTCACCTTGGGCTAATTTAAACACTACTCTAGGTACTACCACAAAAACAAATAAAAATAATCAAACTCCTCAGTTAGTCAATCTCAGAATACTAAAATTTTCTGGAGTGGGCTTGACCCAATTAGATAAGCCCTTTAAAAACAGGGTTTTCTCCAGCTGATGGCAGATAAGGAGGTAAGAACCTTGAAGAGAAGAAAGGACTCAACAACCATTCTATTTGAAGAGGCAGGGAGCCACATGAGAAGGAATGTACAGGTGGCTTCCAGGAGCAGAGAGTGGTAATTGCCAATAGCAAAGAAAAAGAGACCTCAGATCTATCATAGCAAGAACATGAATTTTGCCAAAACCCACATGAGCTTGGAAGAGGATTCTTTTCCAATATCTCCATATAAAATTCCAGCCCATGTAACACCTAGACTTCAGCCTTATGAGACCCTATATGAAGCCTGACTGGACTATTGACCTTCAGAACTGTGAGATAATAAATGAATGTTGTTTTAAGCTACTATGTTTGAAATGATTTGTTATGTAGCAATAGAGAAGTAATAACAGAGGCAACAAATCAAGCATGTATCCTGCTTTTCCAGAACAAACTGGAGGTAATGAAAGGTAATGAAATAATTAGGGGAGAACATTCCTCTTTGTTTATTTACTTTACCATGTGTCTTTTTTATTATAGTCATCCTAGTGGGTGCAAAGTGGTATTTCATTGTGGTTTTGATTTGTATTTCCCTGATGGCTATTGAAGTTTATCATCTTTTCAGGTGCTTATTGACTATTTCTATATCATCTTTGAAGAAATGTCTATTCAGATCCCTTGCCCATTTTACAATTGGATTATTTTTTTTTCCACATTTTTTGGAGCATTATAGTAAATAATGGTGGGATTTGTTGTTACATATTTGAATCTGCACACAATATAGCAATGTAATTTGTCCAGTACCACTCCCAAGCATTTCCTCTTTGTCTTCTCTCATCCCTCCTCCCAGTTCCTTTCTTCTATTCTACTGCACTCACCCTTTCATTTTCATAAGACCCTCCCCACATCTTTTCCTTTTTCCTCTCTAGATTCCATATATGAGAGAAAACGTATGACCCACAACTTTCAGAGTTTGGCCTAGTTCACTTAACATTCCTCTTTATAAAAAATTCTAGACAATAAACACTAAAGCCAACTTCAATCACTTACTTAATGAGACCCACAGCAACTTAGAAAGATCCTGTCTCAAAAAATTAAAGGAATGCTAGATAGGATGTTGCCATCTGCAAATCCAAATGAAATTATGGATCTACACAATGATCATCAGTGACTGCTAAAACTATAAGGTGAAAGACTGAATCAAAATGACAGTACCTAAAGCCCTTTGATCAATCTTAACTTTACACACTGAACTCTTCTGATATGATATGATAGGAAGCAGATAGTTCTACCTATGTAGTATCCTTGCCAAAAGAATTTAACCTGAATGTAATCAAGCTTCCACACAAAAATACGGGGATAGAGCTAGAAGAACATGTTAAATCACACCACAAGGATGGAATAAGCCAATTGTAGAATGTAAGAATTATCCTAAAGTAATGACCCAAAAAAGACTTAACAGGTATTTCAACCAAATAAATGTGTAGATAGTTTGGATTCGGATCCAAATAAACTGACTATAAAAATTTTTAGAAACATTTGGGGAAAGTTTAACACAGATGGGTTGTTAATAAGTCCCAAGTTTTCAACTCTGAATATTTCAATGAAATTGACACAGGTGCATTAAAACAGATTGGAAAACATGATCCAAAGCTTATATTTCCTTTATTACCATTAATAAGGAAAGTACAAATTTTCCTATAAGTAGGACACTGAGACAATGCAGAATGTTTTACATTTATATAAGACCTTCTATAAATAAGATATTGGACAAATATGATATCCTTTCATACATTACACAATGTACAAAGAAGTGACTTTCATGACCTATTTAACAATTATTTCTGGTGGAGAGGAGCAAAACACTTCAAACAAGGGGTTACATTACATTTTTTTACCATATGTTGTCAGTTATGCACAAGATGGCTTGTTTTTGAAATCATTGTTGTTCTGGCCATCTGAAAATAATATGACTTCTCATGTCACATGTGTTATCATCTTGAATAGTAGTAGGTCTGCAAGTATTATGCTTTCTTCTTCTGGATGGTTTCTCATTGCACTGTTTTAGGTATGCTAAGCCAATATCTCTCTTGAAATCCAACAAATTTATGAGATCTTTCTTGTCTTTGTTCACAAATTTATGAATAATCCATGTATTCACGATATGCATATTGGTTACTCAAGTGACAAAGGCCAATACCAATTTTTACCTATAATAGAAGTGGAATATTTGGAAACCAACCAATTGTGTTTATCCACATTAGTATTGAAATTGTTACAGGTCCCCACTACCTTTGGTTCAGGTATATTGGCTTTACTGTTTATTTTTTCTATTATTGAATTTTACCAAATGGTCCCACTGTATCATGGTTTGTCCCAACAGTGACAGTTTTATCATCTAACCATTTTACAATGAGAATTTCATTATTTATATTAAATCTGTAATCATATGACCCTCTTGCTTGTTTTTTTCACTAAGATTGTGGATTTCAGAGGACACTCGTATAGTCTGTTTTCCTTTATGGTGCCTGTAGCTTGGAATCCAATATTTTGAAGGTATACCAAAAAATCATAAGCACTGAATAGGTTGTTTTAAAAAAAAAGATGGAAGGCTGGGGTTGTGGCTCAGCGGTAGAGCGCTCACCTACCACGTGCAAGGCCCTGGGATTGATTCTCAGCACCACATAAAAATAAATAAAATAAAGATTATATATATATAAAGGTGGAGAGTACAGAGCATCTCCTGATTCTCTACCACTTCAAACATTTATAGAACTACCTCACTCCCAAGGGAGAGATCATTGTTGGGTCCTTCTCTACCACTTTCTGTAATATAACACAAGTAGCTTATCAGGCTGCAGTACAGTATAGTACATGTTACCATGCTGCAAACATTGTCCCCGTGTCCTATTTATAGGACAGCAGTTCTCCACCTTTGATAATTTGAAATACAGTATATTCTTGGAATAAAATGACAACCTAGTTCTAGCAAATACTTTCATGATTGCATTTTTACATTACATATCAGTTATGTATGTAATCTTTTGTTCAGTAGAACATTTAGTAGAAGTAACTTTTGCAGTGAAGTTTATGCCATTTTCCCAATGAATTTAAAAAATATTTTCAAATGCTCTAATCACTCACCTAGTACTTTCCTCAAAAGAACAGGACTTTTAAAACACAATATTTATTTTGAAGTTATTGTAAGTGGTGTATTTGTTGCTTAATTTAAGTTTTTATTGAATGATGGAACATAATGGGTTAAAGAATTATAAATAACTTTATTAGGCATGATAATGGTATTGTATATTTTAAATAGGCATTATCTGTCACAAATACTTACTGAAGCTATTATGGGTAAAATGATGTGCTGTCTGATACATCTTAAAATACTCCTGAGGGAAAAATAGAAATGGAAGTGAGATAGATGAAACAAGAAGAGCAAAATATCTATCACTGTTAAACCTGAATGATGAGTAGTATATTTGGGTGGCTGAACATTTTCATAATATAAAGATATTTTAAAAACAGCCACTACAGTGGTGCAGGCTTATATTCCCAGAAACTTCGGAAGCTGAGGCAGGAGGATCCCAGGTTCAAGGCCAACTTCAGTCACTTACTTAATAAGACCCACAGCAACTTAGAAAGACCCTGTCTCAAAAAATTAATAAAAGGGCTAGGGATATGGCTCAATGGTAAAGCACCTCTGGGTTTAATTCCCACTATCAAAAACCAAAACAAAGCCATTCAGTCAACATGTGTAATAGATACTAAGAAAAAAAAAAGGAAAAAAAAAAAAAAGCATTACATCGAAAAAAGAAAAAAAAAAGTTCTGCTAGTACTTCTGTAACCACTGCTTACCTTTGTGCCTTTAGTTGATGGGCAAATAAACTTGACCGAGGATAATCTTTTCATGACCCAAATCCTTAAACCACTCATGACCAAGGAGTAGGAAAGTAGTTCTTGAACCAAGTACCTCAAACATTAAATGGTTAGCTACAATATCATTAAGAATTTCTATTCCCAAAAGTTCTCTATAGGTTTAATGCAATGCCAATCAAAATCCCAACGGCATTTCTTGTAGAAATAGAGAAAGCAATCATGAAATTCATATGGAAAAATAAAAGACCCAGAATAGCAAAAACAATGCTAAGCAGGAAGTGTGAATCAGGCGGTATAGCGATACCAGACTTCAAACTATACTACAGAGCAATAGTAACAAAAACAGCATGGTACTGGTACCAAAACAGGCGGGTGGACCAATGGTACAGAATAGAGGACACAGAAACCAATCCACAAAACTACAACTATCTTATATTTGATAAAGGGGCTAAAAGCATGCAATGGAGGAAGGATAGCATCTTCAACAAATGGTGCTGGGAAAACTGGAAATCCATATGCAACAAAATGAAACTGAATCCCTTTCTCTCGCCATGCACAAAAGT
>NW_026000249.1:31990379-31999396 GCF_001458135.2 Marmota marmota marmota
AGGTAACTCAAATCACGTGTGAGGCGCTTAGACACAGCTGTGTCAGACCCTTCCCCACCCTGTCCCAGGTGCGAGGGCTTATCCGTGCGGAGGTGTGCCTGACCACGGACCTGAAGACCAATCACTGACCCTGACCTTGGAGTGCTGCCCCCCTCGAACTTCATTGGATGGAATTTTCCCTTGAATTTTTTGTTCCCCAATAAAAGCTCACCCCCTGGCGTGTTCCCTCTCTCTCGCTGGCCTCTCCTGTTAACCTCACCACCGCATTAGGTGGCTGGAGGCGGGAGCTAGGAGGAGCCGTCTCTGAGCTGGGCAAATAAGGTAACGAGAATTATGTCTTTTTAATTTTAAAACTCACTAGTTAATTTTTATGCTTCAAACCTCTATTATGAATCTCACGTGCTGGTCGCGTGGCAGAAGTGGTGCCCAGGAGGAGGGGACATATTAAATTGATTAGGTTGAGTTAGGGAGCGTGCTATAGAAATAAGGAATTGGTGACATTTTGGGGGTCACGGAAGTACCGGTCAGGTACTGAAGCAAAGGAGATGTTAAAATTATTAATATTAATTATTAATATTAATTAATTCGACTTCTGATAAGGACATGTACTTGACTATTTTAGAGACAATAATTAATCAGAAAGGAAAGCAAATAAAAAAGACTCAGTTGCTACAATTCTTGAAGGTTGTAGGTGAATTTTGCCCTTGGTTTTGTGACCAAGATTCGCCAAATTTACATACTTGGGACATTTAACAATAGTTAAATGTTAAAAAAAAAAAATTTTTCAGCACAATTAAAAATAAACTGTAGGTGGTACAACATCTAGAATCCCAGCGAATGGGGTGGCCGAGGCAGGAGGATCACAAGTTCAAGCAGCCAGCCTCAGCATCTTAGCAAGACCCTAAGCAACTTAGCAAGACTCTGTCTTTAAATAAAAAAATTTTAAAAAGGCCTGGGGATGTGGTTCAATGGTTAAGCACCCCTGGTTCAATCCCCAGTACCAAAAAAAATGTAATCCCACAGACTCAGGATTTATGATCCTCCTGAAGGATCATAAATTTGAGGCCAGCCTAGGCAACTTAGAGAAAACCAGTATCAAAAATAATAATAATAATAATAAAGAATAGGGCTGTAGCTCAATGATAGAGTGCCCCTGGGTGCAATCTCCAGTACAACAAACAAAATTTAAAATTTAAATTACAAATAAAAACTTAAAAATTTCTAAAATTTGATCAATTTCAAGTTAGACTATTATATTGTGTGCATGTACAAATATGTAACAATGAATTCCATTATTATATATAATTGTCATGTACAATAAAAATTTTCAAAAAGACCAAAAGCATCTAATTACGTTCATTAAAAATAAATAAAAATTATAAAAGAATATCTGAACTTAATTTCTTATTTATTTATTTTTATGTGGTGTTGAGGATCGAACCCAGTGCCTCACACATTCTAGGCAAGCACTCTACCACTGAGCCACAACCTCAGCCCCTGAACTTAATTTCAAGTAATGAAAATATTTACAAAGGGAAAAAGAAATAGACAAAAAATTTAGGAAATGAGCACTTCCCCAAAAGAGAAAATTCAACAGACAATAAACATTTGAAAAGATGCTAAACCTCATTAGTAATCAAATTCAAATTAAAATAAAATTACCTTGACATTATCAAGTAAAGTTGAAGATATACATGCTTTATAAGCCAGTATTTCTATTCCTGGATACATGGTACTCGCCAGGTGCAGACCAGGAGACATAAGCAAGAAAATCAGAGTTGTTTATAATAGCTAAACCCTGAAATTAACCCAAATGCTCTTCTACTACAGAATGAACTATAGCTACATGTGTCAATATGGATGAACTATAATTCTGAAACAAATTTTAAAAAATAAAAACAAGCCAGGTGCAGCGGTGCATTCATGTAATCCCAGAGACTTGGGAGGCTGATGCAGAAGGATCCCAAGTTCAAAGCCAGCCTGAGCATATCAAGACCCTTCTCAAAAATAACTAACTGGGCATGATGGTACATACCTGTAATCCTAGCAATGCTAACTGGGCATGGTGGTACATACCTGTAATCCTAGCAATTTGGGAGGCTGAGGCAGGAAGATAAACAAGTTCCAGGGCAGTCTCAGAAACTTAACTGAGACCCTGTCTCAAAATAAAGATTAATAAAGGGATTGGGATGTAGCTCAGTGGTAGAATGCCCCTGGTTCAATCTCTAGTACCAAATAAATAAAATAAAAATAAAAAAATACAAACGTTTATATAAAGTTTAAAAACAAGCAAAGCTAAAATGTGGAAGCAATCCAATTATCCATCAACAGATAAATTAATAATCAAAATGTAGTCTAGTCAAAGAATGGAATATTATTCAGTCTTAAAAAGGAAGGCAATTCTAATACATGCTGCAACATGGATGAAACTTGAGGACGTTATGATAAGTTAAATCAGCCAGCCACAAAATAAATAAATGCTATATGATTCCACTTACATTGAAGTGGCATCCCCTTTCTCCACCATGGCTGATTTTAAGACAGTCAGCAAAAGAGTCTCTGTGAAAGAGTCCAATGTAAATAAACTTCATATTTTCGTGTTGCCCTGTTTTACTTGGCTACTGGCCAGGAAGATACCAGCACTCCAGGTGCTGGACACCCCCTTACTAGTTTTTCACAAATATGTATCCAGTATAGTACTTTGAAGAAATGTGCAAACAAGGCCTCTGGCCTTGAGCTGAGATGTCTACATTTTTAAGATAAGTTACAAATGGGCTCCATGGTAACAGCTGGCAGGGGGAGGAAAGAAAGGGGAGAAGAAGCTCCTCCCTTCTCAGGTGTTGTCCTTGAGAGTTAACTTGCCCAGAACAGTGAAAGAAAAAGCTGCTTTTATGTGAACTTCTGCAGACTGTGAACTTCTGAGCTCCTCCCCTTACATGTTGGGTATGAAACTCTGAAACTCCCTGAACTCGGGGTTCAGGGGATTAATTGATTACAGCAAAAGCTGTGCCCTCTGAACCTGGCTGCAGCAACTATTTCCTGCTATCTTTGGTGCCTTGCCTCACCTGTCCTTACAACAACATGAGGTACCAAGAGAAGTCAAGTTCATAAAGACAGAAAGTAGACTGGTAGTTGCCAGGGCTTGGGGAGGGAAATGGGGAGTCAGTATTTAATGGATATCCTAGAGTTTTGATTTTGTGAGATAAAAAAATTATGTAGATCTATTGTAGAAAAATGTCCATAATACTTCACACTATTGAACTGTGCACTTAGAAATGATGAAGAGCACATTTTTATGTTACATGTATTTTTCCACAATCAAAAATAAATTTAGGGCTGGGGTTGTGGCTCAGAGGTAGAGTGCTTGCCTAGCATGCATGAGGCAATAAAATAAAAGATATTATGTCCACCCATAACTAAAAAATAAATATTTAAAAATTAAAAATAAATAAATAAATGAATTTAGTGGGCTGGGGTCGTGGCTCAGTAGTAGAGCACTGACCTAGCACGTGTGAGGTACTGGGTTTGATCCTCAGTACCACATAAAAATAAATAAATAAAATAAATGTCTATCCACAACTTTAAATTTTTTTGAAATAAATAAATGTAGTTGAGTGTGGTGGCTCATGCCTGTGATCCCAGCAGCTCAAGAGGCTGAGGCAGGAGGATTTTGAGTTCAAAGCCAACCTCAGCATAGTGAGGCCCTAAGCAACTCAGTGAGACCCTGTCTCTAAATAAAATACAAAATAGAGCTGGGGATGGGGCTCAGTGGTTAAGAGCCCCTGGGTTCAAACCCCAGTACCAAAAAAGAACGAAAACAAACAAAAATTTAATTTTAAAAAATTAAAATATCAAATTAAATATTTGTAAAAGCAAATGTATAGAATTAAGGTATTCATATATAGGAGAAAAATTATTTTCTACAAAGCAAGAAACTGACACAAAAGTGATAAATATGGTTACATCTAGGGAGTAAAAAAGGAGATATGATTGGGGAGGCAAAAAAAAATGAATTTCCTAACCTGGGTTGATTTGTTTTCTTTGTAATAATTCCTTAAACTGAATATATGTATTTCACATACACTCTATACACACATTTCATAATTAATGAAAATTGGAAAAAGAAAAGAGGAAAAAGAAAATCAGTTATATAATTCATGATATAACCAAATACAAAAAAATCCTGATTATCCTTCTTATATAAAGATTTAATATTATTTGCAAAGATAGGTTTAACTTATACAACTCTACAAATAATGAGAAAAATAAAAGTTAATTTTGACCAAAGCCTTTTTAAAATCACTTGTTTTATTTTTAATGCATTGTAGTTATGCATAATAGTGGGGTTCATTTTCACATATTCATAAATGCATATAACAGTTTTCTCCATTTAAATTCCTACTACTCTCTCCTCACCTTTTTTCCTTCTTCCCAGAGCCTCTTCCTCTTCCTGTAGCATAATTTGGTCAACTTCATTCCCCAGTTCTGCCCCTTTGCCTCCCCTCCTCCATTACCTTCAATCCCCCCACATCTACTTCTATTTTTATAAGGTCCCCTTTCTCATTCCTTCTTCTCTCTAGCTTCCACATATGAGGGAAAACATTCAACCCTGGATTTCCTGAATCTGACTTATTTCACTCAGCATGATGCCCTCCAGTTCCATTCATTTACCAGAAAATGCCATAATTTTATTCTTTTTATAGCCAAATAGAACTCCATTATGTGTGTGTGTGTGTGTGTATAAAATATTTTCTTTATCTATTAGTCCATTGATGGACACCTCGGCTGGTTTCATCACCTGCCTATTGTGGATTGTGCTGCTATAAACATTGGTATGCATTACAATAATATGCTGATTTTAAACTTTTTTGATAAATATCAAAGAATGGGCTAGCAGCTTCATATGGTAGTTCCATTTCTAGTCTTATGAGGAATCTCCATACTGCCTTCCAAAGTGGTTGTACTAATTTGCAGTCCCACCAAAATGTATAGGTGTACTTTTTCTTAACAAATGAAAAATAAATGCCTTTGAAAAAAATTTGACCCATTTCTCATTAAAAGGAGAAAATTCTTAGCAAACTAGGAATGGAAAGCATACTTCCAACTTCAACCTTTTAAGATGACAAAAGTGTTCTACATGAAAACTCACATTAAACATCCTACTGAATAACAAAACAAATGGAAGTTTCCCCTTTGAGATGAGAAATAATATAAAGATTTTGACTTACATTGTGTTCAACTTCCTGGACTGTGAAATAAGATGATAAAAATAAATGTAAGAATTGAAAAGGAACAAACAAAAGTGCAATTATTTGAAGATGACATGATTATATATTGAAAATATAAAAGAATGCATACAAAAATTTATCTGAGGTACTAGATATAAAAAATATGCAAAACTCAATTGTATTTCTATGTATTAGCAATAGACATTCAGAAAATGAAATGTTTAAAGGCTATCATTACAACATCATCAAAAAATATGAAGTACTAAGCAGTAAATCTAATAAAATGCATGCAAAAGAAGGTTGTATCAGTTCATGGAAGGTTTTGCATGCCATGGATTGGATTTGCAGGGATACTCCCTGTATAATTGTACTTTAAACTGTATGTGTGTGTTTTATACATACCCCGAGGTGATGAGGGCCTAAATTACAACAATAGCAGTGGAGATGGATTTTTATCAGCTAAAAAAAAGTCAGAAAGGAGCTGTTAGGGATTTGATGAGATATGTGGCTGATATGAAATAATAAATTGGAGAGTGGAAAAGCAAACTAATTAATCAATATAGTGGTACTAAAATGCACTACTGGAGGACCAACCATTTATACTGAGTTGTCACATATTTAAAGCAATACTACTTATCCTATTGTGTATTTTTTTCCAACCACACTCAACTATGAGGGTAGGTATAGGATAGGCAGAGAGGTTTACACAGAGTTGAGGTTTTGTCCCCCAAATACCATAAAGGACCATGAGTCAAGGTGCTAAAGTTTGGGTTTGAAATGTTCCCCAAAAGCCTATGTGTTAAAGGCTTGGTTCCAGCCTGTCGTGCTATTAGAGGTGGCGGAAGCTTTAAGAGGTAGATTCCAGTGGAAGCAGGTTAGGTTATTAGGGATGTGCCATTGAAGGAGATATTGGGACTGCAGCCCCTCCCCCTCTTCCCTGCATCTCTCCCCATCTCCTTCTCCCTCTCCCTCTCTCTCCCCGTTTCTTTGCTTCCTGGCTGCCATGAGGTGAGGAATCCTCTGCCATGCACTCCTGCTATGATGTCCTATGCCATCACAGGCCCAAAGCTACCATGGACCAAGTGACCATGGACTGAAACCTCTGAAACCATGAGCCAAAATAAACCTTTCTCCTTTTAGGTTGATTATCTCAGGTATTTCCTCACAGTGACAGAGTTGACCAACACACAGGGCTTCCTGTTTTCAATGCATGAGAAAGAGTGACTGTAATTTAGCAGAGTTTAGTCGTTTAGGTTGCAAAGGAACTGGGGTTTTGAGGTCAGAGAAGTCAGAAATGTTCTGTAAACATTAAGACAAGAAGCACATCTAAGCCACCTTCAAATCCAGTGGTAAGTGGGGCGAGAGAAAGTGATCACAACCCTTTCTCTAATAGTAGCAGTATCCTGGGTAGCAGTATCCTTCAGTTAGAACAAGAAAGTTAGGTCCATATGTAGGGAAGAGATAAATGGTATAGGAGATTTGACTGTGACTGATCATGAGTCCCAAAATGAGCAGTGAAAGGGTTTGGACTTAGTGTAGAGAAGTCACATTGGGGATCTGCTTGAAGCATTTGTGAATATTTATCTTTGCTGGTGGCTGAGGTATACAGGGATGAGATTCATCCTGATAATCTCTGAGGAGGAGGTGGGTCATCAAAAGAAGTTACATCCTCTGATTTAGCACATTTTGTGATGGATACTACAGCAGAATACCTGGTATAAGATAATATATAAAAGAAAAAGATTTATTTGGATCAAAATTCTGGTAGCTGGGAAGTCCAAAGGCAGGGTGCTGGCACCTGGTGAGAGCCCTCTGGCTGTTTCACAAGATGGTGGATGATCTCATAGAGGGAGTGATATGAGATTGGTAAGTAGCAAGGACAGACAAGGGACAAGACAAGGGGAGGGGGCAGGTTATATAACAGCCTATCTTCACAGTGACTAATCCAGTTTGGCAAGACCCAATCCACTTCTATGGGACAAACAGTAATCCTTTTGCAAAGATTATGCCCTCAAAACCCAAATAATGTCTCTTAAAGGCCCCACAACCTCTCAACACAATTACATTGGGAACCTAAGCCTCAACATGAGTTTTGGCGGGAACAAACCCCATTCAAATGGTAATATTCTCCTTTTGGGGGGATTGGTTTAGTGTAGGGTGAGCAGGATTCAACTGAGTTCCCCTGGAGGTATAATAAGGAGGTAGAGATGGATGATAGAGTTGTCACAATGGTAGGCGGGCAAGATAGTGAAACAAAGAAAGTCAAATGTGACTCTGATCTTTCTGGTCTAAGTGATTAAAGTCATGGGGATATTAGTAGCTAAAGTAAAAAAATTCAGAAGATGTAGCAGATTTGACAAGGATAATAATTAGTTCAGTGAAAAGAATAGTTATTATAGGATTAAATTAACTCAAGAACATGGTGATGGTTTCAAACAATAAAAATGTTTTGATTAAGACTTTCTATGAAATTGTCTTTCTTTCTGAAGGATAACTTAAGCTTCAGTCCATTGTAGAACTAGAGAAGTTAAGTATTTTTTTCTTTTTTCCTTTTGCTTCAGTATAAGAGATGGAACCCAGTGGAACTCTACCACAGAGCTACATCCATGACCTTTTTAATTTTGAAACAAGGTCTCACTAAGTTACCCAGGCTGGCCTTGGATTTTCTATCCTCCTGCCTCAGCCCCCTGAGTATCTGGGATAGCAGGCATGTCCCACCATGCCCAGCTGAGAAGTAAGGATTAAATATTACAAAGCTATACTGAAACAGTGACTAAGTTTCCTCCCCCACCCCCAGTATGTTCTCAATGATTATAGACATTGGCATGTGACATTCTAATTTGGCTATTAACAGTAGTCTAAAGTGAGTGCAAATAAAAACTATAATGCAATATTTCTAACCCCACATTACAAAAGGAATAAAATGAAAAAGATAATACAAAATGCTAGCAAGACTATGGAACATCTCAATCTTTGATACACTGTGGGTGAAACTATGAACTGGGATACCATTTGGCAGTATTTACTAAAAATAAACCTACCCACAACAGCAACTCTACTCCTAGGTGTAATACCTGCACATATGTTCACAGTAGCACATTTTATAAAAGCCTTAGGCCATAATGTCCAAGTGTCCATCAATGATGGAATGGATAACTAAATCTGTGGGAGGCCACCATGCCATGTGACTAGCATTTTCCTTCCCTAATTGGTGAGGCTCTGTCGGTCACTTCCCTTGATCTGGCCACATCAAATGATAGCCCTGATCTTGGAAGCTGCAGAAATGTCGCAAATGTGTCTTCATGCGTAGGTGTGCCTTCCTGCAGCCCCAGGGGTCGAGTTACCTTATCTGTCCTTGTTACCCCTCCCCTCTTGACCTTTATTGGATGGAAATTTCTAAAGAATGAGAGTCCCCCCAATAAAAGACCACTCCTGAATGTGCTAGCGCGCTCTCGCTCGCTCGCTCGCTCTCTCTCTCTCCAGACTCTCTTGACATTCCTCGCTCTCCCATTTGGGGATTTTGAGGCTGAGGGCAGAGGAGATGTCCTGGGGCTTGAATTAAAGGTAAATTGTGTGTCTGTGTTTTATTTGGTACCTTAGGAAATTCACTTGAGTGACCCTTAATTGGCTGCCTGCAGTGGCTGGGGGCAGTATAAATCAATTTAATTAATTCGTACAATGGAATACTACAGAACAATGAGAATATGAGCTACAACTACATGTAATAGCATGAATTTCACAGAGTACTGAGAAAAAGAAGCCAGACTACCAAAAAAAAAAAAAAAAAAA
>NW_026000249.1:32002586-32041829 GCF_001458135.2 Marmota marmota marmota
TGTTTTTTTTTTTTTTTTTGGTACTGGGGATTGAACTCAGGGACACTCGACTACTAAGCCACATCTCCAGCCCTATTTTGTATTTTATTTGGAGACAGGGTCTCACTGAATTGCTTAGCACCTTGCTGTTGCTGAGGCTGGCTTTGAACTCATGATCCTCCTGCCTCAGCCTCCCAGCTGCTGGGATAACAGGCATGCGCCACCATGCCTGGCGATTTTTTTCTTTTTAAGATGTTATTCAAAAGTTAGTTAAAAATGTTGATGTATTTTGTCAAATTCTGTTCTCCCTGCTATTATATACCATGCCTTTCCCTCTGGGCTTACTTTTGTTCTTGCTGAAGTACATCACTTAGTAATTCTTTTAGTGAAAGTCTGTGGATGACAAATTCTCCTAGGATGTAGGCATGAAAAGGTCCTTATTTTGACTTGATTTTCAAATAATATTTTAACAGGATATAAATGTCTGGTTGCAGTGATTTCCCTTCAATATGACTCTATTGTCTATTGATATTATAAGGAATGTGCTATTAGACCAATTGTATCTTTCAAAGTAATTTTGTACTCTCTGTGATAATCTTTTACATTTTTTTAATCATTGATGCCTTGCAATTTCATATCACTGTATCTACCTGTTGCAGATTCTTTGATCCTGTTTGGTATTCAGCACTTTGCTCTTAGGACTCATGTCTTCAATTCTGAAAAATTATCAGGCTATTACATCTTGAATTAGTGCTTCTCTTCCATTTCCTTTATCCTCCATGTCTCTTAATTACCTTTTCATATTTATTTTTCATCTTTTTTCCTCTGTGCTCTGTTTTAAGGAAGCTTTAAATTTTACATTTTAATTCACAAAATTGTCCCTTTAATAGTCTAGAGTTTGCCCCATCTATTATGTTTTGAATTTTTTAAAAATTACACAATAGATTTATTTTCACATCTATCTATGCTTATTTCTTTTCTGCTTATTTTTATTTATAATGCCACTCTTTCTTGAACAAAGATTACTTTCTTCTCTTTGAACATTCTAATATATGTATTTTAAAATCTTTGACAGACTGTTCCATAAGTTATTAGCTCCTGCAGTGAATTTATTATCAGATTACTGATATATAGTTTATCTTCCTTGACTTTAGATTTCTGAATGTGCTTTTGGTATTTGGCTTGGAGGCTCTTTGAATGGCAAGTGAGTAGGTTTCCATCTTCCTTCCTCTCTAGCATTTATTATGTCATTTTCACCAAATCGGGTTTTAAGGCAGCATCCCTGGGATCTTGCAGATGGTATTCAGTTGGTAATTTAATCTAGTTCCAGATCTAAGGGCTTTATCTGCATACTCACTGTCCTAGACCCATAACTAATGAGACACCATAACCTCTACAAATTATTGAAAAGCTTTCTTCTACTTTAGCTAGCCTCTTTCCTAGATAAGGAGGTGCCCTCCCAGCCACTATTGAATGTCATCTTTCTTGCATAGATTCTTTTTAGCTCCCTTTACCCTGCAGAACCACTGTCAGCTTCCAGACCCAGAAACCTGAGGCTTTAATTTACATCCCCATCATTTTCTATCTCTGTTCACTTTCTGCTCAAGCAGTTATTTCTCCTGCTTTTAAATTTAGCTCCATGTTTATTCATTTTTAGCTTTTATATTATATTTATAGATGTTAAGAATTTGGACCATAGAGGTTGTACCAGGAAGCCAATACATAGCTTTTTACATGTTGTTCCTTTGTCTGCAGCAAACTTCTAATAAGGGTCTACCTCCAAATCTCAAAACTGCTCTGAAGACACAATTAGGTAAATACATTCTAGATATATCGCATCTTCATTATAGACAGTTTTCTTTTCTGGTTTTTGCTATACTGTAATTATTTGTCTTGATATTTATCTCCTTAAGGGCCTAAACCATGTCTCATAGTTGTCTTTGTATCTTTCAGACTTAGCTAATTGTCTATCACATAGCAGGTGCTCAATAAAATTTTGTTTTACTAAAGTGAGTGAAATGGAGCAAAATCCTCAAAGAAATCCAAGAGAATTGTATTTCAAATGCTTGTATCCAGCCTTTGAAATCAATTCCAATGCTTTACTGTTATCTGAATATGAACTTAAATTAGAATGGAAATGGAAAGGATGGATTCAGGAACTATTTCACAGAATCAGTGGGACTTGGTGACATATTAGATATGATGGAGAATGGGTATGCAAGGAAGACACTAGAATTAATTTCAAAATTTCAGATGAGGGGGGTTGGTTTTATAGCTCAGTGGCAGAGCATTTACCTAGCATGTGTGAGACACTGGGTTCAATCCTCAGCATTACATACAAAATAAATAAATAAAATAAAGGTATAGTGTCCGTCTACAACTAAAATAGATTTTATTTTAAAAATTCAAATGAGTGGGAACCTGATAGTACTAGCCAACATAATGAACATTAAAAAGAAAGCATATTTGTAGGAAATGTAACGAGTACAGTTTAAGAAATGTTGAGTTCATGAACTTTTCATACTTCACATCTCTCCTTCAGATTGACACAGGGTGTCATATTTACAATGTATTTGAGAAAATCTCTGATCACAAAATTTCATCTGGAATGTAAATGGTGCAATATTTTGATAAAGTTATTGGAATTTATCCACAACAATTTAGGAAATGTAATAAATAAAAACATCTTGTGTAAAATTGTCATTCTCCCAGAGTTTGCATAATTTCTCTTGATGAGGCATATAACTGTTGAAGCATTTGCTTAATTGATAATTTGTGCATAATTTTCTAAACTTTGGAACATAATTATCATCACTTGTGTCGGAGTTAACACTGAAATGAAACACTTTGGTGAAATGTTTTAGACACCAACAAAGTTTTAAAGACAGCAAACAAGGAAGAAGAAAGAGAAAAAATTTTGATTAACATAAGAACAGCAGGTTTCTGTCAAACTCTATACAACTTAGAATGTCTCGGGGTGAGATAAATTTGGATATAATCAGAGCATTAATCTAAGGCAAAACTGAGCAAGATTTTAATGCATTAAACCAAGATCAGAAGGGCTTAGTTCTAATTCTAGTATTTCATTACCTACTTGAATGCAGACTAGTCATTTAAAATCTCCATGCCTCAGTCTCCTTATCTTTCAAAAGAAGTTACTGCTGAGGTTACTTCCATATCCTCCAGTCTGTTATTCAAGCATCTGGTCTATGCGTTTCTTTCCTATTTTTCTTTTCTTTGCTTTCTTCAATCTGGGAATTGAATCCAAGGGCACTCTACCATTCAGCTACACCTCCAGGCCCTTTTTACTTTTTCATTTTGAGACAGAGTCTCACTACATGGCCCAGGCTGGCCTCAGACTTGCAATCCTCCTGCCTCAGTCTCCCAGGTAGCTGAGATTACAGGAATGCACCATTGTGCTCAACATCCTCTTGTTTTTCAATTTCTCATTCCTTAATACCCACTCTACTTACCTCATAGGTATATTGGGAGGGCTAGATGAAATAATGCATATAAAGGAGTTTTGAAAAGTAAATGCTTTGCAAATGTAAAGTATAACAATGACATGGGATTTTTAAATCATACTGATAAAAATGCTTTGAATTCAGTGAGACCCAATTGACTATGAGCAGAACCTTACTTCTCAAATGATTAAACTGAGGCATAAGGTGGATATAATCAAAGAATCCATGTGCTGCATGGGATCCTAAACATCAATCAAATTATGAAAATGAATTCCAAAAATGGGGTATCAAAATGTCACAGAAACAATACCTTGTTTTGTGGTTATTATTGTTGCATAACCTATCACCCCAAACTTAGAGAATTAGAACAACAGTAATAATTTTATTATCTTGCATGGTTTGCGGTCAGGAATTTGGGAAGGGCTCATGTAAGAGGTTTCCATTCAAGGTGTCTCTTTGGGTTGCTTTCATATTGTAGCTGCTGCTGGAAGGGAAGGGAGCAGGGGTTCTGGAGCAGCTAGACTGATCAGGGTTGCTCTGTTCATATAGCCTCATCATTCTTCCCTATAGTTTCTCCATGTAGGATGCTTTGGCTTCCTCACAGCATGGCTGCCTCAGTGTAGTCAGACTGTTTCTATACCTGCTAACAGCTTCAAGAGAGAATATTCCAGCAAAAAAGGGGGCAGCTACATCACCTCTCATGACCTTGCCTTTGAAGTCTCAGAGTGTCACTGCTCCTGTACTCTAATTGGTCAAAAGAGTCATAAAAGTCCACTGAGAGCCATGCATGGTGGTGCACGCCTATAATCCCAACGTCTCAGGAAGCTAAGGATCCCTAGTTTAAAGCCAACCTCAACAAAAGCAAGGTGCTAAGCAACTCAGTGAGACCCTGTCTCTAAATAAAACACAAACTAGGGCTGTGGATATGGCTCAGTGGTGGAGTACCTCTGAGTTTAAACCCTGGTACAAAAAAAAAAACCTACTGAGTTTATAAGGGATGAGATGCAGATTCCTCATCTTGACAGGAAGAGTGTCATGATCATGTTCTAAGAAGAATCAGTGCGATAGATGTCATGCTGCCTTCTTTGTAAAATACAATCTGCTATGCCTTGTTACAAGTTCATTGGTTCTGCACACTTAGCATTTAGCAAAATTTAGTTATCAAATTAAGTTGAGCAGTAAAATATTTTTCAGTTCTATTTTATTATAGAAAAAAATTATCAAATTATTTTAGAGTCATAATTTGATTATAGCACCAAGAAGAAGCCCTAATCCAATACATTTGATTTTCTCCTCCCAATTCTCCATTTTTCATAGTAGACAGATAATTGTTTATGCTTAAAAATGAAAAAGTGTTATCTAAAGATGCTTTGTCCAACACAATAGCCACTACAAGTGCTATTGATTGCTTGAAATAACAGAATGAGAAACTGAATTTTTTATTCAAATTTAATTTAACTTAGCTTAATTGTATTTTACTTATTTACTTATATTAAATAGACAGCAGATTTCAAAGACATAATAAGCAAAATGTCCCAATGTTTTCTTATATTGATTACATGCTAAAGTGATAATCTTTTGATATATGGTCTTGAGTTATATGAAATATATTGCTAAAGTTAAGTTCACATTTCTTTGTACATTTTAAATGACTGTTAGACATTTTTAAATTATATATTTGGCATATACTGTTTTAGACAATACTGATCCAGAAACAGGGAAGTAAATACCAAACTAACCACGTAAAAGATAAAAGTGGTTTTTCATAATGTAACTTATAGAACCAGTTGACAGCCTAAACTACATATATAAATTACTTTGACAGAAAAATATGGTGAGGTGAAAAGAAAAAAAAAGCCCTAAAGCCCTCAGGACACAGATCTTGCTACTTTGCTTAGAAAGTTACTTTGGTGACAACCTTTCATCTAGTGCTAACATAGCATATGCATATTTATTGATATGTAAACCATAAACAACTTTTCAACCCTGGAGGCTGCATCTGTCAATATTTGATATTGATTTTGCCATAAAAAATTACACTGGCTTTAATTACAACTGAATGAGGCCCTAAGGATGTTTCCATTTTATAGATAAAAAAAACTAAAGCTAAGGTATTTTAAGAATTTGCTCAAGGTCACACCACTACCTAGTGACAGAATTATGTCTTTCTCATGGTCTAATTGAACTAGAAAAATATTCCCACAAACGTAAAATAGTGTGTACATGACATAATTCTGAATTATTATAAACTTAGTGCCTACATACTTTGGACAAAGAAATAAAATGTTCTCCTTTAGTGTTGTGGAGCTCCAGTTCTTAGATTCAAGAAAGTATAAGCTTCTATTTTTTTGTACTTCTAAATTTTTTCCTTTCCCTTTTTTTAAAACCTAAGTCATGGTCTGGGGTTGAAACTCAGTGGTAGAGGTTTGCCTAGAACACATGAGGCACTGGCTTCAATCCTCAGTACCACATAAAAATAAATAAATAAAATAAAGATATTGTGTCCATCTACAACTAAAAAATCTTTTTAATTAATTTATTTATTCTAATTTGTTATACATGACAGCAGAATGCATTTCAATTCATAGTACACATATAGAGCACAATTTTTCACGTCTCTGGTTGTACACAAAGTAGAGTCACAACATTTGTGTCTTCATATATGTGCTTGGGGTAATGATGTCCATCTCATTCCATGTTCTTTCCCACCCCATGTCCCCTCTCTTCCCTGCCTCCCCTTTGCCCTATATAAAGTTCCTCCATTCCTCCCATGCTCTACCCCACTCCCCATCCCCATTATGGATCAGCATCCACATATCAGAGAAAACATTCCACCTTTGGTTTTTTGGGGATTGGCTTACTTCACTTAGCATAATATTCTCCAACTCCATCCACTTACCTGCAAATGCCATGATTTTATTCTCTTTTAACACTGAGTAATATTCTATTATTATATATACCACATTTTCTTTATTAATTCATCTACTGAAGGGCATCTAGGCTGGTTTCACAATTTAGCTATTGTGAATTGTGCTGCTATAAACATTGATGTGGCTGCATCTCTGTATTATACTGTTTTTAAGTCCTTTGGGTATAAACTGAGGAGTGGGATAGCTGGGTCAAATGGTGGTTCCATTCCAAGTTTTCCAAGGAATCTCCGTACTGTTTTCCATATTGGTTGTACCAATTTGTATTCCCACCAGCAATGTATGAGTGTGCCTTTTCCCCACATCCTTACCAACACTTATTGTTGTTTGTATTCTTTTTTTTTTCTAGAGAGAATTTTTTAATATTTATTTTTTAGTTTTCGGTGGACACAACATCTTTGTTTGTGGTTCTGAGGATCGAACCGGGGCCGCACGCATGCCAGGCGAGCGCGCTACCACTTAAGCCAGATCCCCAGCCCTGTTTGTATTCTTAATAGCTTCCATTTTGACTGGAATGAGATAAAATCTTAGAGTATTTTTGTTTTGCATTTCTCTAATTGCTAGAGATGTTGAACATTTTTTCATATATTTGTTGATTGATTGTATATCATCTCTGAGAAGTATCTGTTCAGTTTTTGGTCCATTTATTGATTGGATTATTTTGTTTTTTTGTGTGTGTGTGTTACAATTTTTGAGTTCTTTATATATCCAAGAGATTAATGCTCTATCTGATATGCATGTGGTAAAAATTTGCTCCCAAAATGTAGGCTCTCTTTTCACCTCACTGATTGTTTCTTTTGCTGAGAAGAAACTTTTTAGTTTGAGTCCGTCCCATTTATTGATTCTTGATTTTATTTCTTGTGCTATAGGAATCTTGTTAAGGAAGTCAGGGCCTATTCCAACATAATGAGGATTTGGGCCTACCTTTTCTTCTATTAGGCATAGGGTTTCTGGTTTAATTCCTAGATCCTTGATCCTTTTTGAGTTGAGTTTTGTGCATGGTGAGAGATAAGGGCTTAATTTCATTTTGCTGCATATGGATTTCCAGTTTTCCCAACACCATTTGTTGAAGAGGCTATCTTTTCTCCAATATATGTTTTTGGCACCCTTGTCTAATTTAAGATCCCTGTATTTATGTAGGTTTGTCTCTGTGTCCTCTATTCTGTACTATTGGTCTACAAATCGATTTTGGTGCCTCTACCATGCTGTTTTTGTTACTATTGCCCTGTAGTATAGTTTAAGGTCTGGTATAGTGATGCCACCTGCTTCGGTCTTCTTGCTAAGGATTGCTTTAGCTATCCTGGGTCTCTTATTTTTCCAGATGAATTTCATGATTGCTTTTTCTATTTCTATGAGGAATGTCATTGGGATTTTGATTGGAATTGCATTAAATCTATATAGTGCTTTTGGTAGTATGGTCATTTTGACAATATTAATTCTGCCTATCCAAGAATAAGGGAAATCTTTCCATCTTCTAAGGCCTTCTTTAACTTCTTTCTTTAGTGTTCTGTAGTTTTAATTGTAGAGGTTTTTCACCTCTTTCATTAAGTTGATTCCCAAGTAGTTTTTGTTTGTTTGTTTTTGAGGCTATTGTAAATGGGGTAGTTTTCCTAGTTTTTCTTTCAGAGGATTTGTCACTGATGTACAGAAATGCCTTTGATTTATGGGTGTTGATTTTATATTCTGCTACTTTGCTGAATTCATTTATTAGTTCTAGAAGTTTTCTGGTGGAAAATTTTTAAAAATCTAAGTCATTTGAGTTGTAGGTAAGGAATGGGATTTTTTTGGTGGGGGTGGTACTGGGGATTGAACTCTGGAGCATTCGACCACTGAGCCACACCCCCAGCCCTACTTTGTATTTATTTAGAGACAGGGTCTTATTGAGTTGCTTAGGACCTTACTAAGTTGCTAAGGCTGGCTTTGAATTTGTAATCCTCCTGCCTCAGCCTCCAGAGCTGGTAGGATAACAGGCCTGTGCAACCATGTCCAGTGGGAAGGGATATTAATGACATTGTTTATTTCATATTTCTATAAAAACTAGTTGGAGAAATAAGAATATCTCAACCAAGCTTTAGATCAAAAAACCCTATAGAGCCAGTCATAGTGGGCACATGCCTGTAATCCCAGCAACTCAGGAGACTGTAGCAGGAGGATCACAAGTTCAAGGCCAGCCTCAGAAATTTAGTGATACCCTGACTCAAAATTAAAAATAAAAAGTACTAGGGATGTGACTCAGCGGTAAAGCATTTGCCTAGAATATGTGAGACCCAGGTTCCATCCCCAGGATTGCAAAAAAGTTTCCTTTTATAAACTGAGCCTTTTCTGTTGTTGTTGTTTTCTGTCTTAAGGATAGAACTCAAGAACTCTACCACTGAGGTACATTCACAGCTCTTTTTATTTTTTATTTTGAGACAAGGCCTTACCAAGTTGCTGAGAATCTCACTAAATTGCTGAGGCTGGCCTGAAACTTGCAATCTTCCTGCCTCAGCCTCCCAAGTTACTGGGATTACAGGCATGCACCACTATGTCTGGCTTTTTATAAATTTTTAATTATTGTATTATAATTATATATGTATTTGGATTCATTATTACATATTTTTACATGCAAATAACATAATTTAGTCAATTTCATTCCTCTTTCTCTCCACTCTCTCCTGCTGCTACTGTTCTCCCTTCTATTTCATGAGATTCTCCCCACTTTTTTCTCTCTAGCTTCCACATATGAGAGGAAAACATATGATCCTTAATTTCTGAGCATGTATTTATGAACACCTCCCAAGTGGAATGCATTGTTTCAGATGTTATGGGAAATGAAGAAAGACTTGTATCTTCAAATCCCATACACTCAATGAGTTTGCAAAACAACTATCACTAGAAGCAGAACTGTGTCTTTCTATGCAGGTATTACCGGTTGCATTATAAATAGTTTCATATAAAAATCTTAGTCTTTTCAGGCTGGTATAACAAAATACAATAAGCTGAATGGCATATAAACAGCAGAAATTTATTTCTCACTGTAAGATATGGAAAATGACAAACCCCAAAATAGTGTGGCCTGGGAAGAGGGAGTGAGGAAGAAGGCAACACATTGATAACAGCGATCCTTTCCCAATACATCCTTTCTTAGTGACAAGACAATCCCTGGGAAGGAAGCAAACATCATCCAGTGGCAAGACAATCCTTGGGGAGAAGCTATCCATCAAGCCTAGAATGGCAGTCTCTGGAAGGAAGCCAAAGCATTGGTCCTTCCCCAAATAAGTTCTTTCCCAGTGACAGTACAATGGGACCCTGAAAGGAAAGAGAGAAGTGCTGAACACTGACACCCAGACCCTCCATTCTTTCCCAAGCAAGAACATTGCCCAGTAAAAACAAATTTCAAATTCTCACAACCTGTTTCCTGAGTGCCCAAACTGACACATTCTGTCAATAATTAAGTCACCTCTCAGTGTAACATATATAAGCACAGATTTTTCCTTTGGCCAGTGGCTCATTTTCCATTAGGAAAGTGTGTCCACCAGATGTATCACTCCACTGCTGAATAAAGGCTGTGCTGATCCATGAAGTTTGCACCTGAAGCTGTCATTTTGTGCTAACACTCACAGTCTCAGAGGCTGGAAAGTCCAAGATCAAGGTGTCAGCAAATATGGTGTCTGATAAGGGCCCACTTTCTGGCTGTCTGCTTACTGCATCCTCAGATGTTGAAAGGGGCAAGGATCACTTTCATGAGGGCTCCACCCTCAGGACCTAATCACCTATCAAAGGTCCCACTCCCTCATATCATCACCCTGGGGGTTAGTATTTGTACATATGAATTTTGATGGTGCGTAAACATCCGATACATAGCAAATATCCCAATTGAATGGCATAAATAAATGATTTTGATATTATAATGTTTAAATAGAAATAAATACATATCAGCATTTTATTCCAATTCCAAAAATCATAACTTATGTATTTTTTTAATTTATCAGGAAAAAAAGTTCTAACTTCTGAGTTTCCTGTATGGGCCATATTTTATTAGGAATATTATCAAGTGAATTGGCTTAATAGCACCAATGAGTCCACTAAATGAAAGGCTTTTGTTTTTCTGTTTCATACCTACTAAGGTCCCTGGTTGGTAAAAATTTCTGCCTTTCTGGTTTGAAACATTTCTGTCATAAAACAAGTGATGCAAAAGTAGTCTGTATTTGTTAAGAACAACTTGTATTAACAGAAGGAAGAAAAGAAGGAAGGCAGGAAGGAAGGTGGGAATATATTTTTTTAAAGACGCCATTCACGGTAGCTATAAAACTTTTATGAGTATTTTATGATACAGAAAATTCACTATGAAATATGTAAGTCCTCTATAAAGAACACTGTGAAGTTTATGGAAGGACAGAAAAGAGGATCCAAACATCATATTCTTGAAAGAAATGACTACAAAAAGACATAAATTTTCAGCAGATTTATTTGTAAAATTAATGTAATCTCAATCATTGTAGTCTAAGTATGTAAAATATATAAAACCAGACCAGGCATGGTGGCCCATGCCTGTGCCTGTCATCCCAGCTACTCAGCTACCCAGGAGGCTGAGGTACGAGGATGGCAAGTTTACAGCCAGCCTGGGTAACCTAGCAAGACCTTGTCTCAAAATAAAAAATTAAAAGGATTGGGGATGTAGCTCAGTGGTAGAGAGCCCCTGGGTTCAATCACCAATACTGGAAGGAAAAACTAGTCTGGTAGTTTCTCAAAAAGTTAAACCAAGAATTACCATTTGATCCAACATTTCCACTTCTGGGTATAAACCTAAAGAATTAAAAGCAGGAGCTCAAGCAGATTCTTGCATACCAATGACCATAGTAGCATTATTCATAACAATCAAGGATGGAAGCTACCCAAATATCCCTCAAGAAGCAAAATGTAGTATATACATACAATGGGATATTATTCAGCCTTAAAAATGAAATTCTAATGTATGCTACAACATGTATAAACCTTGTAAACATTGTTAAGTGAAATAAGCCAGACCTCCCAAAACAAATAGTGCATGATTCCATTTATATGAAATACCAAGAATAGGCAAATTCATAAAGACAGAAAGCAAACTAGTAGTCATTAGGGACTGCAATGGGGGAAAGGGGAGTTATTGTTTAATGAGGTCAGAGTTTTAATTTGGGATGATGAAAAAGTTCTAGAAATGGGTAGTGGTGATGGCTATATTTAATACCACTGAATGGTACACTTGAAAATAGTTAATGGTAAATTGTGTTATGGTTATTTTACCAAAATAATAAATAAGTGAGTAAAAAGCCTATTTTTATAACTGTAAGCAGTGTATCTTTTGGTTATTTATAAATACACACACACACACACATACTTTAAGATGATGGTTTGTGACCTCATTGTACCCTACACCATCTTCCATGTCCTATCCAATTTTGGTAAAAGTGTTTGCGTGTGTGTGTGTGTGTGTGTGTGTAAAAAAAAATATTATTATCAGTAGTAAAGCACAAGAAAAAAATTTAATAATCAATAAATGGGATTGTATCAAAGTGAAAAGCTTCTTCACAGAAAAGGAAACAATCAAGAATGTGAACACAGATCTTACAGAATGGGAGAAAAATCTTTGCCACCTGCACCTCACATAGAGCATTAATTTCCAGGTTATATAAAGAACTCAAAAAACTTAACAACAAAAAGCCAAATAACTCAATCAATAAATGGCCTAAGGAACTGAACAAGCATTTCACAGAAGAAGAAATACAAATGTTCAAAAAATAAAAAAATAAAATCAATAAAACTAAAAATATATATAAACAAAAAAATTCAATGTTTCTAGTGATTAGAGAAATACAAATTAAAACTACACTGAGATTCCATCTCACTGTAGTCAGAATGGCAATCATCAAGAATACAAATAATGATAAATGTTGGCAAGGATGTGGGGGAAAAGGTTCACTCATACATTGCTGATGGGACTGCAAATTGGTACAACCACTATGGAAAGCAGTATGGAAATTCCTCAGAAAACTTGGAATGGAACCACCTTTTGATCCAGTTATCCCAGTCCTCGGTATATACCCAAAGACTTAAAATCAGCATACTACAGTGACATGGCCACATCAATGTTTATAGCAGCTCAACTTACAATAGCCAAACTATGAAACCAACCTAGGTGCCCATCAACAAATGAATGGATAAAGAAAATATGGTATACATATGCAATGGAATATTACTCAGCCATAAAGAAGAATGAAATTATGGCATTTGCTGGTAAATGATAAGAACTGGAGAATAGCATGCTAAATAAAATAAGCTAATCCCTAAAAAACAAGAGCTGACATTCTCTCTGATATGTGGATGTTAACCCAAAACAAGGGAGGGTGGGGAGGAGAAGAATAGGAGTCCATTGGATTAGATAAATGGGAACAAAGGGAAGGGAGAGGGAGAGAAATAGGAAAGACAGTAGAAAGAACAGACACAACTTTCCTGTGTTCATATATGAAACCAGCAGGTCATCATGTTATTCCTCCTTTCCCCTCTCTTTGTAACTGTTAAAACAACAACAAATATTTTGTTGCTGGCACAGTGGCAGTGGCCTATGCCTGGTATCCCAGCAATTTGAGAGGCTGAGACATGGGGATTGCAAGTTGGAGGCCAGCCTTAGTAACTTAGTGAGGTCCTAAGCAATTTAGTGAGACCCTGTCTCAAATAAAAAAAAAGGGGGGGGAGGGGCTGGGATATAGCTCAGTGTAGTGTGTCTTGGGTTCAATCCCCAGTACCAGAAGAAAAAAATAAATACATGTTGTCAATTATATCTTCTAAGTTTCTTTTGATTTTTGTCTCTTCTTTATTATACAACTATACTTTTCTGTCTCATTCCATATTATCTCTCACCATCTCTTTTTCAAACATATACTTTTTCTTCACAACTTTCATGTGTCTATTATATACATATCCACTATATACTAGACAACTATCACGTGTCCATTATATAAATTTGGGGATATGCAGGAAGTAAAACAAAACAAAACAAAACAAAACTTCTATAATAACTTTGCTCAGAGATAAATTTTGTGGACATTTTTGCATATATCCTTCTTTGCTTTTCTCTTTTCATGAATCTACATATATAGATGGATATTTTTTGTTTTATAAATTGAGATCAAAATGTTTTTTAGTATTTCTATTAACAAAATAGTAGAAATTTTTCTTCATGTCAATAAATTTTCTTCAATGTTAGCATTTTAAGAGTTGCATTATATTTTATTCTATAGGGGTATCATAATGTAGTTAAACAAGCTCTAATGACTAATGTAAGTTTTCTCCAGTTTTTATTTATTTATTTATTTATTTATTTATTGGTGGGGTTCTGGGGATTGAACTCAGAGGCATCTGACCACTGAGCCACGTCCCCAGCCCTATTTTTTTGAGGGGGGTTACTGGGGATTGAACTCAGGGGCATTCAACCACTGAGCCACACCCTCAGCTCTATTTTGTATTTTATTTAGAGACAGGATCTCACTGAGTTGCTTAGCACCTCGCCATTGCTTAGGCTGGTTTTGAACTTGCAATCCTCCTGCCTCAGCCTCCAAAACTGCTGGGATTACAGGTGTGTGCCCTCCCACATGGTGTCATTGTTTGTATTCTTGATGACTGTCATTCTAACAAGTGTGAGCTAAAATCTCAGTGTAGTTTTGAGTTACATTTCCTTAATTGCTTGTGATGTTGAACATTTTTTCATGTTTGTTGGCCATTTGTATTTCTTCATTTGAAAAGTGTATGCTTAATTAATTAATTATTAATTGGGTTATTTAGTTTTTTGGTGTTAAGTTTTTTGAGTTCTTTAGATATTAATCCTCTGTCCAAAGAATAGCTAGCAAAAAGTTTGTTTTATTTTGTGGGTTCTCTCTTCTCATTCCTAGATGTTTCCTTTGCTATACAGCTGTTCTGTTTGTTTTGGTTTTTGTTTCTTTGGTACTGGGGATTAAACCCAGGGGCACTTTACCACTAACACCCCCAGCTCTTTTTTATTTTTTATTTTGAGACAGGGTCTCACTAAGTTGCCGGGGCTTTCCTAAGTTGCTGAAGCTATCTCAAATTTGAGATCCTCCTGCCTCAGCTTCCTGAGTCTTTAGGATTACAGGCATACACCACCACACCCAGCTGTTATGTTTCTTTATAAACTTCATACTATACATATACATATGCTCCTGCAATTTGCTCTTTTTATCCTGCATTATACTTTTGACACTTGTCCAGGTTCACACATATTAATCTAGTTCATAGTTACAAGTATGGTATCAAATTCTAATATTCCTCCTGGTGGACATTTTACATTGTTTCCATGTTTTCACTATTATAAGCAACATTCTTGTGGATGTGAGCAAATGTTTCTACCTGGTGAAATTGCTTGGGAATAGAGTACATCCACCTTCAACTTTACTGGATGTTATGAAATTGCTTTCCAAATTGATAGTACCACTTTACAACCCACCAGGCCATAGGAATTTTCATTGCCCTATAGTCCTCATTGTCATATAGCTCAACCAGTGTTGCTATCCCATGCCTCCAACCCTGGCAGCATATGAAAGGATACATTTCTTTGAATTCTTGTTGATACCAAGTATTTTTAGTTTTTCAACTTTACTAATTTTGTTGACCAAAAGAAAAAGATATCCATTGATAATTTTTTTTTTTGGGGGGGGGCACTTAACCACTGAGCCATATCCCAAGCCCTTTTTATTTTTTATTTTGAGACCAGGTCACACTAAGTTGCTGAGGTTGGCCTCAAACTTTCAATCCTCTTGTCTCAGCCTCTCAAGTCACTGGGACAAAATGCCTCACTGTTGATGATATTTAAATACATTCTAGTTCTTTCTTTCTTTTCTAATCAAAAAAAAATTTAGAAAATTTGAAAAATATAAACAAGTAAAAAAAGAGAAAGGCTCCCCTTTAATCCCACCACTCATATATAATTTATTAATTTAATAAATAAAAATTTGTCTTATCTTGAATGATTCATAGAGATTAAGTCAAAACCTATAGTGAAAAACAAATTTAACATTATTGAATTCTTACTATATTCTTAGAACTGCTTTATTCCATAAACAGGATTCATAAGTAAATATTTAATGTGTATAATATATATATATACACACACATGTGGTGACTAATCATATGTATATATTTCACCTTTACAAAAAATGTACCTGCTTTCTTATAAACTGGTTTTTCCATCTAACAAATAACCCACAATTATTTTTTCATGTTACAGGTTAAGGCTAAGTCCTGTATTCACAACTAGAAGTTGTTATTTAAAGACTTTCATATTTAGATCCATATGTCTCCCCTTTATTTTCTATAAAACAAGGACTAGGCTGAGCCCAGCAAGCCTTGGAAGAGCTGACTACCTGTTGGCTCTACATGATGGTACAACTGACTCAGCCCCATGTTTGAAATAAAACGCACAAACAACTCTCTGTGTTCTCATTACTCAGGAGACCAACTGCCACCTCTGCCTAGGGCCTTCTGCTTGTAAGCACCCATTTGGCTTGTCCATCAGACAACATGACATGGCTCTCCTGTGCCCTCACCCCATACTCCTTTAGGTTTTCTCACCACCACCACCCTCCAATTTAAACATATTGTCTCCCTCCTCAGACTCTTTAGAACACTCAACTCTCCAGAGCCTGATGCATAGAAAGTTTGGTATTCCATCATCTCATGTGATCTGGCCCATGTGTATTCTTGAAAAGATAAAATTAATTTGACTTGATTCAGCTTCCATGTCAGGAAAGAGTCTGTAATAAATGTATCATTGCTCACTTAGACTACTGTCTTATATTGCCATTGTCTCCACTTGACTTTCTCTAATATTGCCATTGTCTCCACTTGACCCTCCCCTCCACAAATCCATCCACATAGCTATTATTAAGCATCCTAAAAATCCATTCTGATGCCACCATTTTCCTGCATAAAATACTACAGCAAGTCACCATGGCCTATAAGATCAAGCCTAGGACTGGGGATGTTGTTCAGTTGGTAGAGTGCTTACCTCACATGCACAAAGCACAAAGCCCTGGATTCAATCCCCAGCACCACAAAAAAAAAAATCAAGTCTAAGGTCCTGCTATAAGGTCTTCTGAGGTTTCCAGGTATTCTACCCGGCCACTTCTACTGCTTCTGAGTCCTTCCTTGCCCTCTTGTTTTAGACAGCTTTATGTTACTGTTAAAATTACTGAGACAAATCCCATCTGCTTGGGAGGCTGAGGCAGGAAAATCAGAAGTTCAAAGTCAGTCTCAGCAACTTTGTGAGGTCCTAAACAACTCAGAGAGATCCAGTCTCAAATAAATAAATAGGGCTAGAGATGGGCTCAGCGGTTTATTGCCCATGTCAATCTCCGGTAAGAAAGAAAGAAAGAGACAAAGAGAGAAAGAAAAAAAGAAAGAAAGAAAGAAGGAAGGAAGGAAAGAAAGAAAGAAAGAAGGAAAGAAAGAAGGAAAGAAAGAAAGAAAGAAAGAAAGAAAGAAATTTTTTAAAGGAGGACAGGTTTGCTTTGACTCACAGTTTCAGTTTATAACCAGTTGATCCCATTGCTTTGGGTCTGTGGCAAGGTACCACATCATAGCGGGGAGCACATGGTGGAGCAGGCTGTTCTGTCATGGTGGCCAAGAAGCAAAATGAAAGAGGGAGAAAAGGGAAAGGGTAAGGATTCACTATCTCCTCCAAAGGTATGCTCCCAATGGCCTAAAACTTCTCACTAGGCCCTACTTCTCAAAGTTTTCACTACCTCCCAATAGCACTAGTTCAATCCTGTAACACATGGGTCTTTGGTGGACATATATCCAAACTATGGTATCTCCAGACACTATTTCATACCTTTGTGTTTTTGCAGGTGTATCCCTTTGTGTCTAGAATGTTTTCCCATTCTTGTCTGCCTGAAAAACTATTCATCATTCAAAATCCTGTTCAAAAGATAGACCCATAAATTCAAAGTACCACCCCTCATTTTCCTTATTAATTACAAAGAGGAAAAGTTACCTTGACAAAGGACAGACCTAGTTATTACCACCTGTATTAGTTTGTTTTCTACTCCTGATAATATAATACCACAGACCAAGTAGCTTATAAGGAAAAGAGGTTAATTTAGGTTCATGGTTTGGGAGGTAAAGGGTCAAGGGGCTGCATCTGCTGATGGCTTTCTTGATGGTAGAGTCCTGAAGCAGCACAGGGCATCAGATGGCAAGAAATAGGAAGGACACATGTGGATGTGTGTAGCTCTTCTGGTCTCTCCCTCTTCTTATAAAGACACCTGAATTTGTTCACAAGGGGTCTACTCTAATAACTTTATCTGACCCTAGTATCTTCCCAAAGACCCCACCTTTTATTACCTCATAATGGAGCTTAAATTTCAACACACAAAGCCTTGGAGGATATCCTTAAACCATACCCAAAGTATATCACTACCCTAACCAAGTGGTCAAGAATATCATCAGTGGCACCCACTTGAGACAGAAGGATCTCTTGAGGCCAGCCTTGGCAATTCAACAAGATATTGTCTCAAAATAAAATAAAAGGCCTGGGGTGTAGCTCAGAGGTAAAGCACTTTCCTAGCATGTGTAAGGCCCTGGGTTCAATTTTTAGTACTGCAACAACAAAAAAAAAAGTGTCATCATCATTAATGGGATAAACAGACAACATATGCTCCCTGATGCAATGTACTGAGATACACATTCTGGTAGAATACTTGCCAAAAAGTATTTCACCTGAATCTAATCCTAAGGGAATAATCAAACAAATCCAAATTGAAAAATGTTCTGCAAAACTGGCCTGAACTCTTCAAAAATGCCAATGTCTAAAAAAAACCAAAAGAAAACAACAGGCTTGGAATCTGTTCCAAATTAAAAGATGCTAAGGAAGCATGACAACCAAATTCAATGTGTAATCCTTGATTTAATTCTAGATCAAAAGGGAAAAAAAGCAGGTATAAATAATATTAGAAGGCTTGGTAAAATTGTAATATTGTTTTATATTAGGTAATAAATGGGGCCAATGTTAAATTTCCTTAATTTGGTCCTTGTATTGTGGTCATGTCCTTGCTCATAAGAGATACATGCTGAAGGGCTAAAGTGTTGCTATACCTGCAACACTCAATGGTTTATTTTAAAAAGTGAATAAATACATATATAATTTGTATCTAACCAGAGCGATAAAGCAAATGTGGAAAACTGTTAGTAACAGAAATATTATAGGTGAAGGGCAAACAAGTGTTCATTGTTTTATTCTTTTTTTATTTGTATACAATACATTTATTTTGTGTATTTATTTTTATGTGGTGCTGAAGATCGAACCCAGAATCTTGCCATGCTAGGTGGGCACTCTACCACTGAGTCACAACCCCAGCCCCCATTGTTTTATTCTTGCAACTCTTCTGTAGGTTTGCTATTTTTCTAAACAAAAACTTAGAGGGGGATTTCAAGATGGTGGATTAGAGAAGGTTGCTTTCCTTGCTGCTCCATGGCATGAAACCAAAAAAGCAGACAGGCAGTTTCTAAAAAAAAAAAAAAAAGGGGGGGGGCAGGGGGGAGGCTTTACTAGAATTCAATACCAGACACTCAAAGCAGATCAGAGACTCAAGAAGTTGGATGTAATAAAATAAGGAAGAAATCCCCAGTGACACATTCACTGCCACAAGCAGAGGCACCAGCCAGAGTTGTCACTTCATGAGCAAAGTGGAGGGATAAGGAAATCAAAGGAACCCATATTTTTAGGAGGACTGAGGCATGTCTGGGTATGGAGAGTTTAGAGATCAAAGACTCTGCCCTACTAAACTGATAGGTGCACTGAACAATATTTCTGGATGGGAAAGAAACTGCATCTTTCATGGCAGTGTGCAAAGGACAGAGCAGTGCCTGGACTGGCAGCAGGGAAAGCCAGTTCCTGGCAAACTCGAGTTTGGCCCCCAAATACAGGCCTGGAAAACTCACACTACATGGTATAGAGTGTACCTAACTGACCAGGAGAAAGTCAAATGTGGAGAGAGGTTTACACAGGGGACAACTGGTCCTGGGAACCTACTGGCTCTCCTACTCCAGTCTGGCTACTTGCAGGACCAGCTAGAAGAGATGTGCCTGGCCAGGAATTCAAAAGGGCAGGATGGGAGAGTTTAAGTTTGGAAACTGAAGGAATGAACTAAGAATTGGCTCTTCCACCCCACAAGTGGAACCCAGGAGAGATCCCAGGAGTACAGTCTTCCAGCATGGACCAGCAATGCTGGGTCCTGGAGGTGTGCTAATTTAAAATCTCCAGACCAATTGGCATTTAGCAAAGGGCCTGAAGCCTACCAAAGCCTAAACTCTGCCTCCAGGAATTCAACCTATGGGATTGCCTCTCTCATTCTAGCAACACCACCCTAAGGGAGGAGCAAGCATCATACTCCAGATAAACCCATCTAACAGTGCTGAAAAGGGAAGCTGAAAATTTTTTGAACTCCAACTAAAACAATTCTTTAAATGTTCATCAAGATCTTTTTTTCACCCCTATTTTCTTTCCTCTGTTTAATAGGGACCTTAATGGTTCATAGACATTTATACATATTCACATTAGTTTGTTCTGTTCCACCTCCCCAACACTTCCACCATTTTTGAAACCAATAACTTTTCATGGGTCAGTTTCTTGAGGACAAAGATATTTGATAAGTATATTTTAGTTTTGTTTTGTGTTCCTTTATTTTTATTTAAAATATATATATATTCATACTTATCTGTTTCTCTTTTTTAAAAAATTTTTTTAGTTGTTGATGGACCTTTATTTATTTATATGTGGTGCCAAGAATCAAACCCAGTGCTTCACACATGCTGGGCAAGTGCTCTACCACTGAGTTATAACCCCAGCCCCTTATCTGTTTCTCTTTATTCTCTTTCTCTCTTTTATTCTGCTAGAAGCCAATCTCTATTGTTGTCGCTTTCACTCTTCCTTTAATTTTTTACTTCTCTCTCCTCCTCCCTCATAATCATCACATCCTATATCACTTCTGTCTATCTCTCTCCACCATTTGAGATTATAAATCCTTTTGCTAACTTGCTGTTTTTATTGTAGGCAATAACTGATAATATAATTTCTGTTTATTGTGACAACATTGTAGACATCGTTGGTTGAATGCTGTATATTGTTTGCTATTATTTGTCTCCCCTTAAAAAGTGAAATCTTCAGGGACACTATAAATTCACAGGGTAGAATCTCTACTGCCTCAGATCCATAGTGTTAGATGGGTAGACATACAAACAACATGAAAAAGCAAGGGAACATTCACCCCAAATAAACCAAGACACTTGAATAACAGAATCCATTGACACTACAGTGGAAGAAATGTCAGAGAAAGAGGTTAGAATGTACATAGTTCAACAGATCTGCTAGGTAAAGGACAATGTAAGGAGTGAAATCAAAAAGTAAATACAGCAAGTGAAAAATCACTTCAATAAAGAGATAGAGATTCTAGGAAAAAAAATCAAACAGAAATTCTCAAAATGAAGAGTCAATAAACCAAATTTTAAATTAAATAAAAAGCATCACCAACAGACTAGAACACTTGGAAGAGAGTTTCAGGCAATGAAGACAAAATATAGAATCTTGAAAATAAAATTGACCATGGAGAAAAGATGTTAAGATACCATGAACAGAACTTCCAAGAAATATGGGGCAACCTGAAAAGACCAAATTTAAGATTTATCAGGCTAGATGAAGCCTTGGAAATACAAACGAAATTATTTTTGATGAAATAATATCAGAAAGTTTCCCAAACCTAAAGAACATAATGGAAAATCAAATATAGGAGGTTTACAGGACCCCAAATATACAAAATTACAGCAGACTCACACCAAGGCACATTATTATGAAAATGCCTAACATACAGAATAAGATAGGATTTAAAGGCTGCTAGAGGGAAATGATAGGTAACACTTTGAGGGAAACCAATCTGTATCTCAGCTAATTTTTCAACTCAGACCTTCAAAGCTAGGAGGTCTTGGAATAATATATACCAAGCTCTAAAAGGAAATGGAGGCCAGCCAAGAATAACCCAGCAAAAGTAAGCTTCAGAATTAATGATGAAATAAAAACCTTCCATGATAAACAAAAGTTAAAAGATGTGAATCTAGAAAGCCTGCACTACAAAACATTCTCAATAAAATATTTCAGGAAGAAGAAATAAAAATTAAAACTGAAAACCAGCAAAGGAAAGAATTACACTAGAAGAATAGTCAATCAAAGGAGAAACAAATTCAAATTAAAATCCAGAAATAAATAAAAATGACAAGGAATTAAAATCATTTCTCAATAATAACATCAAATGTAAACCCATCAATCAAAAGACATAGACAGATTGGATTTAAAAAACAAGACCTGTGCTGGGCACAGTGGTGAAGGCCTGTAATCCCGGTGACTCAGGAAACTGATGCAGGAGGATTGAAAGTTCAAAGCCAACCTCAGCAAAAGCAAGATGCTAAGCAACTAAGTGAAACCCTGTCTCTAAATAAAATACAAAATATGGCTGGGGTTGTAGCTCAGTGGTAGAGTGCTTGTCTAGCATGTGTGAGGCCCTGGGTTCGATTCTTAGTACTGCATATAAATAAATGAATAAAATAAAGGTTCATCAACATCCTAAAAAAATTTTTTTTAAAAAATACAATATAGGACTGGGAATGTGGCTTAGTGGTCAAGTGCCCCTGAATTCAATCCCCCCAAAAAGAAAACAAGACCCAACAGTATGCTGTCTCCAAGAGACTCACCTCATAGGCAAAGACATCCACAGAGTGAAGGTTAAGGGATGGGAAAAAAATATCATTCACGGGGATCTCATAAACAAGCAGAGGTTTCTATCCTCATATTAGATAAAATGGACTTCAAGCCAAAGCTAATCAAAAGGGAAAAAGAAGGACACTTTATACTCCTTAATGGAATTAATTATACATGAACAGGACACAACAATCATGAATATTTATGCTCCAAACAATGGAGCATCTATATACATCAAACAAACCCTTCTCAATTTCAAGAATCAAATAGACCACAACACAATAATACTGGGTGACTTTAACACATCTCTCTCACCACTCAATAGATCCTCCAAACAAAAAATAAATAAAGAAGCTATAGAACTAAATAGTACAATCAATAATTTAGACTTATGCTGGGAGCCATTAGCCAAGTAGGTATGACAATTTCCTTGCCAGCGTACCCCATGTTGCAGTGACATTGAATGTAGGTGACCTTGCTCAAGGACCAAGGCGGATTAGGGCGTTCCCGGTTTAGGTTCCAGGTTTAAGGTTTAAGATTATTCCTCCTGGGAATAGGGTGTATCCTGCTGCCTGAGTTCCCCTTGAGTTCTCACGGGATTCAGACAGTATATTTTGGAGATAGAAGCCCAGTGGAGGTGGATTTGGGCAGAGAACGTGGATTTCCCCAGAACGTGATTGTAGACGGCTGGTGTGAGTTCGGGAATAAAGAGTTGCTGTTTGAATCTACAAGCTGTGTGGTGGCTCGTGATTGTGTGCCCAGCCAGACTGCAGCAGACTTAAGAGACATGTATAGAGTACTTCATCCATGAATGAATCCATGAATGATCGAATACACTTTTTCTCAGCAGCACACAAATCCTTCTCTAAAATAGACGATATCTTATGCCATAAAGTAACACTTAACAATACAAAAAAAAAATAGAGATAATACCCTGCATTCTATCAGATCATAATGGATAAAATTAGAAATCAATGATAAAATTTAAAAAATAGGAGCTTCTCTAACACCTGGAGACTATATAATATGCTATTGAATGAATAGCAGAAGAAATCAGGGTAGAAACAAAAAATACTTAGAGGTAAATGAGAATAACAATACAATACATCAAAATCTCTGGGACACTATGAAGGCAATTCGAAGAGGAAAGTTTATTGCATTGAGCTCATTCATTAAGAGAATAGAAAGTCAACTAATAAATAACCTAACATTGTCTGTGAAAGCCCTAGAGAAAAAAGAACAAATCAGCACCAAAACAGTAGGAGACAGAAAATAATTGAAACCAGAACTAAAATCAATGAAATTGAAACAAACAAAAAAAAATCCAAAAACTTGACAAAACAAAAAGTTGGTTCTTTGAAAAAATAAACAAAATTAATATACCCTTCATCATACTAATAAAGAGAAAGAGAGAGAAAACTCAAATTACTAAAATTCATGATAAAAAGGACATAACATGACAGACACTACTGAAATACAAACAGTAATTCGAAACTATTTTGAAAATTTACACTCTAGTAAATTAGAAAATCTTGAAGACATCGATAAATTTCTAGAGATATATGACCTACCCAAATTGAATCAGGAGGTCATAGAAAATTTTAACAGAATCAATTTCAAGCAATGAAATTGAAGACTCTATCAAAAGCCTACCAACAAAGAAATCCCCAGGACCAGACAGATGCTCTACCAAGTTCTACCAGATCTTCAAAGAAGAACTAACACTAATCCTTCTCAAATTATTCCATGAAATAGAAAAGGAGGGAATCCTTCCAAACTCATTCTGTGAAGCTAGTATCACCCTGCTACCAAAATCACACAAAGACACATCAAAGAAAGAAAACTTCAGACCAATATCCCTGATGAACATAGATGAAAAAATTCTCAATAAAATGCTGGCAAATTGCAAATAAAAACATATTTAAAAGAGAGTGCACCACAATCAAGTGGGGTTCATCCCAGGGATGCAAGGTTGGTTCAACATACGAAAATCAATAAAAGCAATTCATCACATGGACAGATTTAAAGAAAAGAATCATATGATGATCTCAAAAGATGCAGAAAAAGCACTTGACAAAATACAGCACTCTTTCATGTTCAAAACACTAGAAAAACTAGAGATAGTAGGATATCTCAACATTGTAAAATTTACATATGCTAAACCTGCCCAAGTTTGCTGGCAGCTGGAAGTTTGCTGGGGCCCCTTCAGCTGTGGCTCTCAACATAAACCCAAGGCCAACATCATTCTAAATGGAAATTGGAAGCATTTCCTCTAAAACCTGGGGCAAGTATGCCCTCTGTCACCACTTCTATTCAACATAGTCCTGGAAACACTAGCCAGAGCACTTAGACAAAAGAAAGAAAAGAAAGGGATATGAATTGGAAAAGAAGGGCTCAATCTACCCCTCTGTCTTCTGTACTTTTCCATGATTATCTCTCTGACCAAACTATGAGCTCTGGAAATCACAGCCCATGTTGTGTTGGATCTATACCATGTTAGAACTGTATCTGACACAGATTGAATTCTGAGCCCATCTTCTTAAATTAATCCAGCTGAGTCTTGAAGCCTGGATAGGACTCAGGAAGCAGAGAGGAGTAAATTTTCTCTGGAGAGTAGAATGGTGTGAGAAAAGGTGAGGAGCCAAGAATATACATCTTGTACTAACTGGGAATATTTCATTTGTTTGGTCAGAACTGAGAATTTGCATAGGTTAAAATGTCTAACACACAAAAGATTCTTAATAAAAATCTGATGAATGAATGAGAGGCAAGTTTATATGAGATTGAAAAGTACCTTGACTACTGAATTGAGAAATCTAAATATTAGCTAGTTCTTAACATCCACAACTATTCTGAATGGTGGAAAGAAGGGGGTGTCCTTGGGCAAGTCCCTTATACATTTTTCTCACTGAATAACTAGGAAAGATAGAGATAAGTGGAGTCTAAAAGTGACCTGTTTCCAAACTGAGGGAGAAACGCCCCATACTGGAATTTTAAAATATCCAAATCCCTCAGACTAAAGTGTGTCACAGAATATTAACTGAAAAAATAAATAAATAAATTTATTTAATACAAGTCATGCTTGTTTTTTTGTGGGGGGGTTACTGGGGATTGAACTCAGGGGCACTCAACTACTTGAAACATCCCCAGCCCTATTTTGTATTTTATTTAGAGACAGGGTCTCACTGAGTTGCTTAGCACTTCGCTTTTGCTGAGGCTGGCTTTGAACTCACAATCCTCCTGCCTTAGCCTCCTGAGTCGCTGGGATTACAGGTGTGCGCCTCCGCACATGGCTTTCATGCTTGTCTTTGAGAACAGTGTCTGAAATTATTTCAGTCAACATTACTACATTTTTAAAGTTTAAGAAGCATTTATTTATTAAATAGGCTCTAAAACTCGTCTCAGGCCTTAGATTATTACAAAGCTCCTTCTGATGCCATATCTCAACTGTTAGACTAACCCCTTTTATTTATTTATTTATTTCAGATTAATTACTTTATTTTTGTGGTATTGGGGATTGAACTGAGGCTCTTGCACATGTGAGACAAGCACTCTACCACTGAGCTGTACTCTCAATCCTTTTTATTTGGAGCCTGAGTCTCTCTAAATTGCTTAGGCTGGCCTTGAAATTTTGATCCTCTTGCCTCAATTTCCCAAGTAGCTGGAATTATAGGTGAACACCACAGCATCTGGTTTGTTTTTCCTTTTTGATGGAGGGGATCAAACCTAGGGCCTTGTGCATGCTAAGCACATACTCTCCCACTGAGCTTTACTAAACCCATTTAAATAATTTTAGCTAAATTAAGCTGTCCGTGATAAGTAGTTTTCATATTTATCTGGTATTTGTTTTCTGTTTTCTTCTAGATAGGTTTGTGGGAACTGACAGCTTAAGTAATGTAAAATAAATTTGATTATGACAACTGAGAAAAAGAAAAATGTGTTGTGTTTTGAGGTTATCATTTCCCTGACCATCTTAACAGACTGGCATCTATTTTATCTTTGTTCATAATGACATAAACCAAAACGATGATGGAATGGGAGTAAAGGATATGAATCTCTGGCTGTTCTGTGAAACAATTTGTTGGTTTTAGGCTTTGGTTCTTTTCAATTTTCAGTCAAAAATTTCAGCTGCAAGAAAATGTAAATATTAGGTAGCATTTAAAAAATCATTTTGGGCCCAATTACAATGCAGCATTATCTTATTCCAGAATGTTCAATATTACTGAGAAGATTTCTTTGATGATGGTCAAAGTGACTTGTAGTTTACAAAGCATGTGGGCATACTTTTTGAAGAAAGTAGACAAGATAATTTGAGCTGTCGTTTCAGGTAATAAAGTAAAATCAAGTGATAAATCATTTGAGCTGTAGGTATAAATGGACTGTGACACTGCTAAATTAGTCACAACTGCCCACTATAGGCCAACTTCACCATAGATAAAGGGCTATAAATCAGTTAGTAACGCTCCCTTCAGCCAGTCCTGAACTGTTTGTAAGCACGAATACAATTCTATGGTTACAATCAACAAAGAAATATCCCATCAGTCCACCAAGCTCATCCAAACCCATAACTTGCTGCAGTTTTATAGAGATTAGCATATCACGTGAGCCAAATATTGTTCTCCAACTTAAAATATGATACTTTTGTGAGAAAGTGTAAGTCCTGTTCTTCAACACTAATGAAACAGAAGCATTCATAGATACTGTGTTCAGTGCAAAATGATAATTGAATCATAAATGACTATGAAGAACTACGAGAGAGATGGGGGGGGCGGGCAGCGGGTTCTAAAGATTCGGCTGGGGGTGTGTCCTCCGCGCTCAGCTTGCTACTATTGCCATGGAAACTAGAGCGCTGGGTCCTTGGGGATTGTGACTACGAGATGGAAAAGTAGACAGTGGTGATCATTAACTGGTCCTCTTTCCTCCCAGACTCTTACCCAAGACTTCATAGAGAAGCTACTTTCCTAAAGTCCCTCGTGAAGTTGGTGCCCTGAACCTGATACAGAGAGACCGCTGACCTGCTGTTTTAATGGCCACATCTTCGTGTCCCCTTCCATCTCAGGCGGTCCTGCAGCCCTCCATCCATGACCTGTCCCAAAAAACCAGCAGCCTTTACATCAGTAACGGTGTGGCTGCCAACAACAAACACATGCTGTCCAGCAATCACATCACGACGGTCATCAATGTCTCAGTAGAGGTAGTAAACACAGTCTTCGAGGACATTCAATACGTACAGGTACCCGTGTCGGATGTTCCCACTTCACACCTCTATGACTTTTTTGACCCTATTGCTGATCACATCCACAGCGTGGAAATGAAACAGGGCCGCACGCTGCTCCACTGCGCTGCAGGGGTGAGCCGTTCAGCTGCCCTCTGCCTCGCTTATCTCATGAAATACCATGCCATGTCCCTGCTGGACGCCCACACGTGGACCAAGTCATGCCGGCCCATCATTCGGCCCAACAACGGTTTTTGGGAACAACTGATCCATTATGAATTCAAGTTGTTTAGTAAGAATACTGTACACATGATTGACTCCCCAATGGGAATGATCCCTGACATCTATGAGAAGGAAGTTGGATTGATGATGACGCTGTGAGCCATTCCAGCTAGCCCCTGACATCTGTACTGGACCCTACATCAGGACTGAACATGAACTTTGGCGTATGGTTGGTAAAGAAAATCAGAGAAGGCTTTGTAGATGGGCAAGAAAAGAGGGAGTTGGAGTTTTTAATGTAGTAATTCTTATCTTCAAAGAATAAAAATCATTTGATATAAGATAGTGAAATGTTTCTTATGTTGTAAGGAGCAAGTCAGGCTGCTGGGGCCTAGTAGGAATAGGGGTAATGCAGGTAATGCCCAGCTTAGATGGACCTGCCAGTAGCACCTTTTGCATGTGACAGAACAGGAATCCTGAGCCCTGACACAAGCTGAGTAACCCAGGAATGAGTCCCCCACTCACCCCAAGCCAAAGTCAGAGCCTTAGACATGATAGTAACCATTGTAGTTCTCCTAGTGAGTGCCAACCTACTGCATAAATGGCCTGAAGCCTTCAAGCTGGGCTCCAGAAGCCCTAGGGTATCCTCAGGTCACCCTTACCACCTTCAACCACAGTGGCCCAACTCTGCTTATCTATAGCATATTTATTTATTTGTTTGTTGTGTTGCAATACTGGGGACTGAACCCAGAGTCTTGTACATGCTAGGCAAGTACTCTACCACTGAGCTACCAACCCCCCACCCCCACCGTGCCCCAGCCCCCTGTAAGTTTTTTTGTTTTTGTTTTTGTTTTGTTTTGCGACAGGGTGTCAGTAAATTGCTAAGGCTGACTTGATACTTGTTATATTTCTACCTTAGCCTGCAGAGTAGCTGGGCTTATAGGCATGTACTACCATGCTTAGCTTAGATATTAGTTTTTGAAGAAACCATTCTACTTTATAAAGTTGAGAATACTTTTTTGAGCGCTGGCAAAGTCTCGACATGTCCTCAGTGAGCCCTTCACAAGCTTTTGTGAAAAGGAACATTAGTTTGTTTCCTAAAGCATGTGCTGACAATAGACCTCAGGGGTTCCTCTCATGGACCTTGGACTGGAAGGCTGGATCTGCTGGACATGACCGAGCCCTGTCACCTCTATAATCTCTTGCCATTGTGAGCTGGGGCCTCTCAGAGCCTCAGTTTCCTGTCAAAGCAACCACAACCCTTCTCTGAAGTAGTTGTTGTGAGGGTGCTTGACACACTCAGAATAAAGGACAATCATAACTCTTTAGCTCCTTTGGCCGGGGGTTAGCACATTCATCCTTATAATGGCAGTTCTCCCTCTCGTGTACAGCCTTTTGTTTTTTCCAAAATGTTCTTCTAAGTAATCATCCAATGAATAAAAACAAATGATTTAAGGTCCTTTTAGACACTACTTCAGAGGAAGCCTAGATTTAGAGCCTTTTCAGAGGTTCTTTTGTGTTTAGACCCCCACCCTCCCACCCCAGGCCCTTATTTAGAATCATTGACAGAGTCAGCACCCTAGTCTTGCTAACCACCAGGATCCTTTGGAGAGCACTTGCCAAAGAGCTGAATGAGTGAGCCTCACAAGTAGGCCCTGGAATACAGGATTGTTCAAATTCCCCAAATGCCTGGATCTCTGACTTGGGTCCAGTTATTCTAATCCAGAGTTGCTTTTTTTTTTTTTTTTTGACAAATAAAAAAAGCACAATCGCTCAAGATGAAGCAGACCCCCAACCGCCCCCCATGAAGTTCAAAAACCCTTTCTCCCCATACCCATCCCCACACCTACACCCCACAAAGGAAGTGAAGTGGGGAGGGGCAGAGAATGAAAATTGCTGTTCTAGATAGATCCTCTTCTTTTTATAGATGGAAAAACAGGCCCACAGAACAAAAGGGTTGATGTGGCAAAGTACCCACAAAGTAATCTTTCTGACAGAAATCAAGATGAGAAATTTCTTTAAAAGTATTTTTTTTTAAGAAAAACATTTGAGTATATACATGTGCATGGGTGGGTGGGTATTTCCATTTTTTGAATATCTAAATTAACATATCATAAAATGAACTCATCACACAGTCTAATGAGTTTTAACACATGTAGATTCAGGTTAACTACTACCACAATCAGGATACGGAGTAGTTTCATAACTCCCCAAATTTCCTTCATGCTTCCACTTTTTACTCAAACCCCAACCTCTGGTAAATACTGATCTATCTTTCTTCATATAGATTTGCCTTTAACAGAATATCACATAAATGGAATTATACAAGACATAATTTCTGGAGAGTGACTTCTTTTGCTCAGAATGTTTTGAGGCTTACCCATGCTGCGTTTCATTGTATGATCATACTACAGTTGTTTTACATCCACCTGTTGAAGGATATTAGGGTTTGTATTAGTTTCATAGGAGATGCTATAACAAAATACCAAAACTTCAGTAGCTTAAAACAACAGCAATTTATTTTCTCATAGCTCTGGAGGCAAGAAGTCCTAAATCAAGGAGTTGACAGGGCCATGCATCCTTTGGAAACTGTAAGGAGAGTACTCTTGTTTTTTCCTAGCTTCTGGTACTGGCAGGCAATCCTTGACTTTTGTTGATTTGTAGATATATCACTCTGCCTCAGTGGTCACATCTTTTCTAGTGTGTCTTTACATCCATCTTCCATCTGTGCATATCTGTCTCCAAATTTCCCTCTTCTTATAAGGATACCAATCAGATTGGGGGCCCATTCTAGTATGACCTTATCAAAACTTTACATCTAAAATGAACCTATTATCAAATGAGGTCATATTCTTACGTTCTGGGGTTGGAACTTGAACATATTTCAGGGGAGGGGGAAGGATAAAATACAACCTAGAACAGGGATGTTTCCAGCTTGGGGCAATTATATATAAAGTACTATAACATGCACAAAGAAGAAGATCATGTCATCTGGAAAAAAAAAAAGATCATAGCTGTTAGAATATGAATTACAGTGAAAATAATAACCACCATTTCTTAGGAAGCAATTATATGTCAGCCACAGTACTAGATACTTTGCAATGTCTAATCCTTATAATAGCCCTTCAAGGTAGTTATTACTCACAATGTATTGATATGGTTAAGGTTGCCTAAGACAGCACACAGGTCAGGAGTGAAGACCTGACATTCAGACTGGGTTCTGTTTTCCCACATTTCTTCTAAGACCAAAAAAAGGATTTTTTTTTTTTAGTCACCTGCTTGTTTCCCGAAAAGTGTGATTACAAATCACTAGGGGAGTTTTTATTATATGGATACCTGGGCCTCATTACTACAGACTGAAGAAGCTGAATGTTTAGCAAGCAACTCTGATGAAGGCTGAGAAACAACTAAGCAGTTAACAAGAGGTATTTCACATTATCTTTCTCCTTCTTTTGTGAGTCATCCATTCATGCTCTTAGGCATTTTTCTATCAGAGTATAAATCTTTTTTTTTCTTTTCAGTTGTAATAATTGAAATACAAGATAATTTCTTGTTAAAAATATTGTATGAAGGGCTGGGGATGTAACTCAGTGGTGAGAACACTTGCCTAGCATGCATGAGGCTCCAAGTTCAATTCCTAGCACTGCAGCAAAAATAAATAAATAAATAAAAATTTAAAGAATGTTGCATGTATTTCTCCCACTTTATGATGCCATCCATGTCAATTTTTAATGGTACTTACTTGGGATTCAAAGGTTTAAATTTTTTTTTTTTTTTTAGTACTAGGGATTGAACCCAGGAGTACTTAACTACTAAGCCATATCGCCAGCCCTTTTTATTTTTGTTTTGAGACAGGGTCTCACTAAGTTGCTTAGGACCCCAATAAGTTGCTGAAGCTGGCCTCAAACTTGTGTTCCTCCTACCTCAGCCTCTCAAGTCACTGGGATTACAGGCACTTGTCACCACACCTGGCCCCAAAGTTTTAATTTGTATGTAGCTGAATCTATAAGGCTTTAACTGAATGAATAATATATTAAATGTTTTCTCCATTGCATAATTATAAAAACTTTATTATTATTTTCTACTAATTTATGCTTTTTTCACTTTTAAAACTTTTCCCTAATTTTTTTCACTAAAAAATTATCAAACACCATGAAAATTGAAAGAATACTACAAGGAACACTTGTATTTGCTCCACTTATGTGAGTCAATAACTATCTTTTATCACTTTTGTTTTCTCTTTTACTCATTGTAATTTTATTTGTGATCTATTTGAGTAAGTTGCAGATATCATATTTCATCCTCAAATATTTTAAAATGCATCACCTAAAAATAAGAACATTATAAAAAGTACAATATCATCAAATGTGAGCCAGTTAATTAACAACAATTCCCTAATTTGATTCATATTTAAATTTTCCCACTCATGCTCCAAATGTCTTTTATAGCTGTTTTTCTTTTTAGAATTTTTTAATATTTATCTTTTTAGTTTTTTTCGGCGGACACAAAATCTTTGTTTGTATGTGGTGTTGAGGATTAAACCCGGGCCACACGCATGCCAGGCGAGTGCGCTACCGCTTGAGCCACATCCCCAGCCTGATATAGCTGTTTTTCTTTCTCAAAGAAGATCCAACCAAGTTCACATACTACACTTCACTGTTGAGAGCCACAGCCAAAGGGGCCCCAGCAAACTTTCAGACTGCCAGCTGATGATTGGCTCACAGCAGCCCCAGCAACTTCTAGCTGATTGGCTCCTCTGCGGTGATGCTCATTGAGCTGTTTCCCCGCCCTTTCAGACTGCCAGCTGATGATTGGCTCACAGCGGCCTCAGCAACTTCTAGCTGATTGGCTCCTCTGCGGTGATGCTCATTGGGCTGTTTCCCCGCCCTTTCAGACTACGGAGCTGCTCATTGGGGGACTTTTTTTGGCTCCGCCCATGCGACCCAGCCAATCGGCCTCAAGAGCAGGAGGAGTGCGGGAGGTGGACAGGCTTGTGGGAAGCTGGTGGTGGCAGTTGGGCTCTGAAGGTTTTTCCTGAGGAGCTGTTTTATTTGGCGTGTGTGGTTCTAAAAATAAAGTTTGTTTCTTTTGACAAGTGGCTCCTGAATTGTGCCCAGCCAGACTGCGGCACTTCACTTTTGTATTTCTTTTAATCTAGAACAGTGTCCCTACTCTTTATTCTCCCTGACATTGTCTTTTGGATGAGTCCAAAACAAGTTTGTATTATAGGGTTCAGTAATCTGGACTTGCCCTCATGCTATTGTTTAATTTGGTCCTGTATCACTTTTATTCTTTAAACTGGAAGTTAGGTCTAGAGGTTTGATTAGATTTGGGTTGAGACTTTTTGCTAGAATACATCATGAGTAGTTTCATGTTGCATTGTATCAAAAAGTACAGGTATCTATTTGTCCCATTTGCAGTGATGCTAAGTTTGATCACTTAGTTAAGGTGGTAACCACCAAATATCTACCTTTAAATTTACTAAGTAATCTTTGGGATGATACTTTAGCAACATGAATATCCTGTTACTTTCATTGAATGGTATTAGCATTCATTAATGGCTCTTGCTTTAATTAATTAATATACTGGGCAATATCTAACTCTTAAATACATCCTAAACTAATTTTGGCATATTATTTAAGTTGAAATTATTTAATTTTTAAAAACAATTTCAAGATGTCACAAAAATGCCATATATATATATATATCTGATTTTGTTCCTTCTGTTTGGTTCATTTACAGTACCACATTCCTTAAAATTAGTACAGCTTTGCCAGGCATAGTGGCTCGCCTGTAATCTCAGTGACTCAGAATGCTTAGGCAGGAGGATCACAAGCTTGAGGCCAGCCTATGCAATTTAGGGAAATACTGTCTCAAAATAAAAAAGGCTGGGGATGTAGTTTACTGGTAGAACACCCCTGGGTTCAATCCCAGTACCACAAAAAAGAAAGCAAAAAATTGCTTAACATTTAAATTTAAAAAAAAAATCAGCTACCAAGAAATTCTAAAATTTGATCAGTTTAGCATTGACCATACTTTTGGAGTTTGTATCTCTTAATTCCAAAGGCTCATAATGTTAGAAAATTGTAATTTAGTGTATTAAAACATGCACACACTTTACAATTTGTTTTTTTTAAATAGTGTAATCTGCTAAAACATTTAACATCATATCTATTGTTATTAAAAAGAGATATCTGTGATTATCCATTCTCATCCACCCTGTCTCTGAGCTAGAGTTCAAAATATCCAGTAGGAAGGCCACATTTACCTATGGATATTTGCAAGCCCATTTCCAGGCACTTTAGTATCTCCTTCCCATATACTTTCACCATTTCCCTATTAATGAAATTCAGGAAGATGGGGAGGTGACCTCTTGGATTGCCTTTTGGAAATTTCCTAATAAGGAGGGAAAAGGCAGTGAAAATATGAATTTTATGGCAACCTTTTGGTGCTTATGTCAGACTCCCTTCCAGATCCTCTCCATTTGGATAGATGGATCAAGACCTTGGCCACATAGTTGTATTCACAAAATATATTTAATAAGACTTTCTGTAATAGGACTCTTAAACGCATTAAATCTGAATTTGGATTTAGCCTCTTTCCTCTAGATGGTGAGAGATAAAAGGAGCATTGGACTTGACCAAGAAGCCCTCTGTATTAATTTGGTTGAACTCTGAAGGCTCCAAGTTTAGGTAATACAGGGCCCTTTGCTGGGGACAGTGAGGATTTGCATTTATTTCTCACTTTATTGCACTATGGTCAATGAATGTGACATGCATAAGTTTTGCTTTACAAAATTGAGATTTCTTAGTCAATTGTCTCTTGAACAGTAAAGCAGATGTATTCTCTATGGGTAGGATTGTAAGTTTAGATATGAGTTTTGTCATATTTTATTATTTAAACCCTTTTATTGTTTCAGCAGGTAATACACTCATGATCCAACTTTCAAAGGGCATATAGAGGTATCTAGAGTGGAAATTCTCACCTTTGTCCTGTACCCAAACAGTTTTCCTCCCCAAAGGCAGCCAATATTATCATTTTGTCCTGTATCCTTCCAAGGTGTTATTTTATGCATATACAAAGAATTACATATGTGTGTATCTATATTTCACTTTTCAACAAGTGGCAGCATATTTCATAATTGTTCTCTACCTTGTTTCTTTTTGTTTAGTAATATATGTTACAGACCATGCTTGTCAGTAAAAGAGAACAACCTCATTTTTCTAATAACTGCATAGTATTTCACTGTATAGAAATACAACTTCTAAATGAATTGTTAAATACCCATCCCTTATTGATGTACATTTATGTTGTTGCCAAAATTTTGCTACTACAAATAATACTGTAATACAGAAACTTGTTTATGTATGTAAATTATTTTATATGTGTGAAAATCTGTCCATAGGATATAAATGGAAACAATGGCCTAATTTCATAATTCAAAATCTTAATAAACATTGCCAGATTATTTCCTATGGATGATAAAAACCTACTTCAGGGTTGGGAGTATGGCTCAGTGGTAGAGTGGTTGCCTGACAGGAACAAGGTCCTAGGTTTGATCCCCAGCATCACACACACACACACACACACACATATATAAAAGAAAGAAAAAGAAAAAAGAAAAGAAATTTGCCTGGTATGGTGGCACATGCATGTAATTCCAGCTACTCATAAGGCTGAGGCAGGAGGATGGAAAGTTCCAGACCTGTCTGGGCAATTTAACAAGAACTTGTCTCAAAATAAATTTAAAGGGACTCAGTGGTAGAGCACTTGCCTAGCATACATAAAGCCATAAGTTCCATCCCCAGCACTGTACAAAAACAAAACAAAACAAAAAGCCTGCCAGTAGTGTATGAAAATGCCTGTTTCTCCACAGACAGAACAGCACAGTAAAATATTACACTTTTGTATCTTAATCATTCTGACTAGTGAAAAAGTGATATCAGTTTACTTTAAATTTGCATGTCTATTATTATGAGTGGGTGCTAGAATCTTTTTATTCTTTTAAGAATCATTTGTACTTTTCTTTCTATAAACTGGCCATTCATATTAATATTTTATTAGATTGCTAGTTTTTTAAAATTGATTTTTAAGAACTCTATTAGAGAAATGTGGAATTTGTCTGTGATAGGAATTTCATCTTTTGTGGTTCATAAGTGCACTGATTGGGTTTTCGTACCACTGTGTAAGCTGTGTCTCCCTTAAACCTTGTTACCATGTTGAAATATTACCCCTCTGACATGAAAAAAAATGAATTTCAAATATTTCCAAGTTTTCATGTTTTTGCTTAGAGTGATTTTGCCAGGCAGATCTTATTTATTTTTCTTGGGTCAAATTTATGAAGCTTTTTTTTTTTTAAATGGCTTTGGGGTTTTATATCATTCTCAGAGAAGCTTTTCACATTCTAGGATGATATTAAAAAAGTATTCCTTGGTTCTTCAAGTACTTTTATGCTTTCAGTTTTAACATTAAATTTTCTGATCCATCTGGAATATACCCTGGTACAGAGTCTGAGGCATGAGTCCAACATTACTGTTTGGTTTTTTTTCCCCCATAATGCTACTACCATTCTCATCTACTTATATGATTTAAAATGTAAATTAACGGCTGGGGTTGTGGCTCAGCAGTGGAGCACTTGCCTAGCATGTGTGAGGCACTGGGTTTGATCCTTAGCACCGCATAAAAATAATAAATAAATAAAAATAAAGGTATTGTGTCCATCTACAACTAAAAAAATTTTTTAAAAAGTAATATGTTATATATGTTATTTTCATATAGTTTATGTATGATTCATTATATATATTTCTAATAGTATTCACATTTTCTGCATGTATATTTATTTTTTGATATGCTTACTGTGTCCAAGACTACCAGGTATGGTAGTCTTATATTGCTTTGTCTTGTCTCTCTGTCAATTTCTTCCTATATTTCTGTGAATGATAATGATTTTTTTTCCAGTTCTGGGAATTAAACTCAGGGCCTCACACATGGTAGGCAAGTACTCTACCACTGAGCTACCTCCCCAGTCTCTGTCAACTTGGCTAGGCTACACTGCCCATTTGTTTGGTCCTATCTAGTCTAGATGTTGCTGTGAAGGTATTTGTAGATGTGATTAAAATTTATAATCAGTTAACTTTAAGTAAAGCAGATTATCCTCCATAATGTGGATGGGCCTCATTCAATCAGTTGAAGACCTGAAGGGCAAAGATTGAGAGAAGCTATTCTGTATCAAGACTGCAACAAAGGGGATGGGGTTGTGGCTCAGAGGAAGAGCACTTGCCTTGCATGTATGAGGCACTGGGTTCAATCCTCAGCACCACATAAAAATAATAATTTTTAAAAAAAGGTATTTTGTCCACCTACAACAAAAAAATTAATGTTTTTATTTTTCTTTCTTTCTTTTTTTTTTAAAGACTGTAACAAAGAGGGCTGGGGTTGTGGCTCAGTGGTAGAGTGCTCGCCCAGCATGCGTGAGGCACTGGGTTTGATCCTCAGCACCACATAAAAATAAAATAAGGATTACAGTGTCCACCTACAACTGAAACAAATATTGAAAAAAAAAAAAGACTGCAACAAAGAAACCCTTCCTGAGTTTCCAGCCTACAGGCCTTCTCCGAAGATTTTGGACTGAAAGACTACAACATCAACTTTTATCAGAGTTTGTAGCATGTTGTCCCACACTATGGATTTCAGACTGATCAGCCCCCATAATGGCATAAGCCAATTCCTTAAAATCTCTACGTATGTGTGTGTTCATGTACATGTGTGTTCATATGCATGCATGTATGCTGTTGGTTGTTTTTTTTTTTTTTATGGTGCTATGGTTTGAATATGGATAGTGTCCCGTAAAGGTACACGTGTTAAAGGCTTGATGCCTAAGGGTAGCACTGCTGGGGAGTGTTATGGACCTGTAGGAGGTGAGGCCTTATGAGAAGTTCTTAAGTCATTTGGGCCATGCCCTCAAAGGGGATTTTGGGACCCTGGTCTTGTTCTTTCTCTCTGCTTCCTGGCTCATTATATGAGTGGTTTACTCCACCATGAATCCCCACCGTGATATGCCACCCTTACTAGAAGCCCAAACAAATCCAGCCACCACATGTTGGATCTGAACCCCCTAAAGTGAAAGTTAAATAAACTTTTTCTTCATAGTAGCCTTTCTCAGGTATTTTGTTGAGGTAGTGTGAAGCTGAATAATACAGCTGGAGAATGCTGATAATATAATTTCTAATGGTTTTTCTTTATACATTCAGATGGCATAATAGTTTGGCATTGAACTTCAATACAATGAGTATTTTATTTGTGGCCTCTTACTAACAAAACTGTCTTTGTCTGATTAGTGATTTTTGTCTTGATCATCTAATATTGCCAACCCTTCCCCCGTTTTTGTGCTCTTTGTTTGTATTATGTCTTTGTCTCATTTTAGTTTGTAACTTTTTAAAATTGGCATGACTTTTGTAATTAATTATATTTAAATTTGTTTTATTCAACCAAGTAATTTAAGTAGAGGATTTATATTTTTGTTAGTTTTGAAATATTTGGTTTTATATCATCTTGTCCTATAACTTATATATTAACATCTCCCTGCCATTTTCTTTATTTCCAGTTTCTTGTGTTTAACTGCTCATTGTTTAAGAAAATATTGTATTAGTTGAAAAGGGTTACCTGAAAGAAGGGAAAACTTGCACCTTTTACTTCATACACCTATTTCTAAATTGATACAGTAAATATACTACCTGGTAAATACTTCTAGATTTTTAAAAAGTTTTCTTTAAGTAAGGCATGATAGTGCATGCCTATAGTCCCAGCTACTCAGGAGGCTGAGGTAGAAGTATCACTTGAGTATGTGAATTTGAGACCAGCTTGGGCAATATAGTGAGATCCCATTAAAAAAGTAAAAAAAAAAAAAAAAAAAAGAAAGAAAAAAGAAAAGAAAAAAAAAATTCAGGCCAGGAGTAGTGGCACACAACTGCAATACTAGAGGCTCTGGAGGCTGAGGCAGGAGGATTGCGAATTGAAAGCCAGCCTCAGCAACTTAGCAAAGCCATCTCTAAATAAAAATTTAAAAAGGGCTGGTGATGTGGTTCAGTGGTTAAGTGCCTCCTGGGTTCAATCCCCAGTACCACTAAATAAATAAATACATATATAAATACATAAACAGGGCTGGAGATGTGGCTCAAGCGGTAGCGGGCTCGCCTGGCATGCGTGCGGCCCGGGTTCAATCCTCAGCACCACATACAAACAAAGATGTTGTGTCCGCCGAAAACTAAAAAATAAATATTAAAAATTCTCTCTCTCTCTCTCTCAAAATAAATAAATAAATACATATATAAACAAACAAACAAACAAATAAATAAAAATTCAGCAGGGCACATTGGTATTTGTAATTCCAGCAATCTGGAAGGCTGAAGGAGGAGGATCTCAAGTTCCAGGCCAGGTTCAGCAACCTGGAAAGACCCTGTCTCAAATTAAAAGTTAAAAAACGGATAGAGTTATGGCTCAGTGTTGAGGGCCTCTGGGTTCAATTCCCAGGAACGTGTGCGTGCGCGCGCGCGCACACACACACACACACACACACAGTTTTCTTTAAATTAATCTTTGTCAAATTGATTAGTCTAGGGTGAAATGGCGTGTGTGTGTGTGTGTGTGTGAGTATGTATGTGTGTG
>NW_026000249.1:32042360-32050053 GCF_001458135.2 Marmota marmota marmota
AGATGTGTATAAGAGACAGGTGTGTGTGTTTGTGTGTGTGTGTGGGGGGGACTGGGGATTGAACTCAGGAGTGCTTAACCACTGAGCCACATCCTCAGCCCTTTTTATTTATTTATTTTTATTTAGAGACAGAGCCTCACTAAATTGCTTAGGACCTTGTCAAGTTGCTGAGGCTGACTTTGAACTTTGAAATGGTATATTCTGAATTATGCTTTGGAGATAAGAATTTGCCACACTTTACCTCATTTCCAGTTCCCTGTAAATGTTTACTGGGGTTTTAGATTCATATACTTTTATTACTATTTCAAAAATTTTAAACTGAATTTGAGAAAAAGTGGATTCAGTTTTTTTGTTTGTTTTGATTTTGGTGCTGGGGATTGATCCCAGGGCCTTGCATATGCTAAACATACACTACTACTAAGCTACAGTCCCAGTCCCAGATTTTGTTTTATAATTAGATATGATGCAATTATTTAGACACAATCCCCCACCCTCCTCCTGTTTGTACTGGGGATTGAGTCCAAGGGCACTTTACCATTAAGAAGCTTCATCCCTAGTCCTTTTTATTTTATTTTAAAAAACGTGAGAAAGGGTCTGGCTAAATTGCTGAGGGTCTTGCTAATTTATCCAGTCTGGCCTCAAACTTACAACCCTCTTTCCTGAATCCCCCAAGTTGCTGGGATTATAGGCAAGTGCCACTGCACCCAGCTAGATGCACTTCTATTTTGGCTTCATAATGCTCCCCTCCATGACTTATTCATTCTTGAACATTTTTTTATTTTATCTCTTTGTTGGTTGGAATAGATTGTAAAGCAATTTTTCAAGAAGGTTATATCTTTTATTATCCCTTAAATAGCACTGCATTTTTCTGGCATCTTTACACTCAAAAGACAACTCAGATGTATATTACATTTTGGGGTCATAAATTTTTTTAAAACTCTATATATGAGAAGTCAGAGAGATTGATTTTTGTTTTTACCTGGGTAACATGATTTTGGATTTTTGCCTGAATAATCATAAAAACTTTAATATTATAGCTTAAAACTTTTAACTTTGCCTAGAACATGGTGGACTCCTTTCAATCAACAAGCACTGTTCTTGGAGCTGGGGGTGTAGCTCAGTGTTAGAGTGCTTGTCCAGCATGTGTTAAGCCCTGGGTGCCATTCCCAGCACTTCAATAGAGGGAATTTTTTTTCCTGTTTTTATTACTTCTCTTCTGTAGCGCCCCCTTGCCCGCAAGGAAGACGCAACACTCAGGAATCTTCTTTCAGCAGTTTATTCAGGCCCCTGACAGTTCTTATCCTCAGTTCTTCTCCTCAGTTCTCTTCTTCAGTTCTCTCCCTCCGGATGCCCCTCCCAGCCTTAATAAAGCATCTCAAGCCCCAATGCAAAGCAGCCACGTGGAGCTTTCTCATAGGGTGATGAAAAGTCATGCGCCAACTCTCCCAAATAAGGAGTTGTTTGTCACAGACCACAGCGGAGCCAGCGCCATCTTGTAATGGCGACCATAATTTGCATAAACGGCAGAAGCGGCTCACCACAGTTCCCCCTTTCTGTTTTCTTAAAACAATACAGGCGAGAGTAGAGGTCCTATCCCACTGTGCAGAAGTGGCTGCATAGTATGGCTCAGTCTTAAGGAGGGCCCTTCCCCAGATCCGAGACCATATCAGCCGACGCCTTTTTTCGTGGGGCGGGGAGTGGACGCGTCTAACCCGCATGCAATAGGACATGCTCTCCTTGAGGTCCACGTCAAGGATCACTCAAGTGCAGTGCTTTGCCTCGCATCCTGTATCGTGGCGATGGTGGACGAAGGGGGATAACTGAGGCTGAACTGTGGCTGTTTATAACGACAAACAAGTTGACAGCACCCTGAAAGAAAGGCACGGACTTTAAGACGATAGAAAAGCACTAGTGTGGAAACCCATCTGCGTGCAATGGCAGTAAAACCGGCAGAGTGCAAGGGCTTTCCAACACTAAGAGAATAGCAAGGAAGGTCATGTCGATCCCAGTGCAATGTTATAATAACTTGGGGTGCAACGACCATGACAAAGGTTTACTGTTTAAGATGCGCAAGCCAGACTTGAGGCGAGTTGCCATTTTCTAAAGCTGCAAGAGCTTGTATGATCATAGCCTTATCATGAGCACTGCGGGCCTTAAGGCGACAGAGAAACCACAAACAGAGGAACATACCGAAGCAACACATTGCACCAAAGATGCCTACCCCCACCCACTCTTTGAAGAAGGAAAAAGCAGAAGATATCCAATCGGTGAATTGACCCAAAGTCACTGGATCGACACGGGTACTGTTCAAGACAGCTATCTGGGTTAGTTGAGACTGGATCATGTCTTCCGCTGCCATGGACCAATTTCCAGCCAAATATTCGCCAATGATGCGGGAGGCATTCCTGGAATCATTAAATCTGACAGAGGTTATGCATAAATGTGCACGTTGGTCAACACAACCCAAAAGCACCAAGTCAGCCAATTCTTCTACCTGAGCTTGGAGTAAATCTATTCTTTGGTTGGCAGCTAAAATCCCTGACAAAATATGTTGATTAATTGTATTTTGGGATTCAAGTATGGTGGAAGTTTGTTGAACAACTTGATTAATGGTGGCAGCAGTTTGTACTTGACTGGCCATAGCCACTCCGGCCGTAACCGCTGCAGCAGCAGACACTGTCACAGCTGTCACTATAGCTGCTGTAATTCCAAAATCCCTGCGGACTCTAAGTAGTTCAACAATGGGGAATTTATCTGGGTCCGCAGTGACTGGGATTGGGACAAAAGTTGGAATTTTCATAACCACTGCCGTGGTCCAGGAGCCATTCCAACACTCAGACAAATAGCAGGTAATATTAGAACAGTCAAGCATCCCCGACGAGGTGTCATTAGCCAAAAGGAACAAGAACGGGGATTGAACGCAGACCATTGCAGGGGGTAATGTGGCATTATATAGCAAAGAGTTGAATGAAACAGATGTAAGTCTATTACCTCGTTCATTCTCCTTAACAGTGCCAGAAACATTAGCCAGCCAGCTTTTGACTCCCAGCAATTGAGCCAATGCAGAAATATCAGCTGAAGCCCCCTTCTCATTAGAAATCAGCCATTGAAACCAGGACCAACCTACTCCTGTAGAGGAGTTGGCACTGTTATTAAAGTTATAAACATACCTCTTAAGAGAGGGGGAAGAGGAGAAACCTTTAGCAACTTGATGTTTCTCCCAAGAATGATCCTGACAAGGCGTAAATATTGGAGGGAAACCAAGATTAGGAGTACAGTAAGGAGAGGCCTTGAAATGAGTGGCATTGTAAGTACTATTAGAAGAAGGAGGCACTGGGATTAGTACCTTGGAGATAATAGCCAAGGTAGTTATGTTAGAAGCAGAGCTATTTGCGGGGGTCCCTGAACCTGATTGCTCCCCTGAAACTACTTGGCTCAGTACAGCACTGATAGTGTTCCCTGAGACCTGACTGGACCGCAATGGGTCCTCCCAGTTAGTCAAATTTTTGGTCTTAAGGTTAATGCAATTAGCGTTTCCAAGGCTGAAACAAAACACTCCTGTGAGATTAACTTGAGATTGATTAAAAATGCTCTCCATGTTTGAGCATGGAAAGCTCTCCCCGAAATACCTCCACCATACGGCGGTGGATCCGGGGGATCGCTTTTCTTGAGCTCCTGCTTATCTCTGTTCCCTTCTCCTATAGTGAAACTCTCTAGCTGACGAGACAGCCTCCCGAGCTCCTCCTCCTCATCCTCCTCTCCCTCTGACCCACTTTCACATGGGGGAGTGCGCAGCGTACTGAGATCTGGATACAAGCGCCTCCTCCCCTGTTTCACTCTCTGCATACTCCCCTCCTTCTGAGATATCTCACTCCCTGCCGTTTCTGATTTCTCCTCATGTAATTGCTCTAAAACTTCTTGTCCCTTTGTAAGTGCCTCCTGACATCTGCCATCTGTAAGGCAGCTACGGACCATTTTCCAAAGGGGTATCACCCCACCCTCTAATATGCCCTGCTCAGAAGCAAAGTCAAGATCTCTGCCTAATTTATCCCAACTAGGTACAGTAAGGCTGCCCGAAAATGCAAACCACGGTGCAGCGATATCCACCTTCTGTAAAAATCTCTGTAAAGTACTATGTTTCACTTCCAGACCTTTAGAACGTAACAGGCCATCTAGGGCCAGAAGAAGCGGACTGGAAGGCACAGCACCCATGACACAACAACAAAAGAAGCACAAGAAACACAAAAACAAAATGACACAACAAGAGACACACAGAAAACAAAAGCGAAAGTAAAAACGAAAGTACACAATGCAGCTGCTGCCCCGCTTTGGTCGCGGGTCCCACTTACTTAGGACGATTCTCCGCTTTGATCGCGGATCCCACTTACCTGGGACTACGGTGCACCCCCCTGACTGCTGAAAGTTCTGGTTCCCGGGTCTCGGCACCACTTGTAGCGCCCCCTTGCCCGCAAGGAAGACGCAACACTCAGGAATCTTCTTTCAGCAGTTTATTCAGGCCCCTGACAGTTCTTATCCTCAGTTCTTCTCCTCAGTTCTCTTCTTCAGTTCTCTCCCTCCGGATGCCCCTCCCAGCCTTAATAAAGCATCTCAAGCCCCAATGCAAAGCAGCCACGTGGAGCTTTCTCATAGAGTGATGAAAAGTCATGTGCCAACTCTCCCAAACAAGGAGTTGTTTGTCACAGACCACAGCGGAGCCAGCGCCATCATGTAATGGCGACCATAATTTACATAAACGGCAGAAACGGCTCACCACACTCTTCCATTTGCCTTTATTCCTCTTTTAGTAACACAAATTAACCGTCTGTTGGTTCTGCACTCTTCTTTTTCCATAGCAATCATCCTTTCTCTTATTGTTTTTATATCTTTCATAGTCCATTTAATTTCTCAGCATCACCTTTTTTCTTAACATCAATTCAAATTTTTGCCATATAAATTTTGATCTTTACTGTCTCCCACATGTACTTTAATTTTGTTCCTGCTCTTTTATTTTTTTATTTTATTTTTTTTTTTTTAGTTTTCGGCAGACACAACATCTTTGTTTGTATGTGGTGCTGAGGATCGAACCTGGGCCGCACGCATGTCAGGCGAGTGCACTACCGCTTGAGCCACATCCCCAGCCCTTGTTCCTGCTCTTTTAGAATACTTGCTGAGTTTTCTTACCCTGTCCATTTCTCTTTTCATCTCATCCTGTTGGATTTTCATTTCATCCTACCTTTTCCCTCCTTCTGTTTCTTTTTTACAGAATCCTTTAGGTTGCCAAGAGGTTTCTAAAATTTTCTCCTAGTGAAGGAGAGTTCCCATCCTCTCTGATTTTTCTGGATGCTGTGCTCTCTTCTCTAGTTCTGTATTGTTTTTTCTCCTTACCCTCAAATAGGATCGTTTCTCTAGGCTCAACATCTGTCTACAGGGACTAAGCTGGCTACCCTAGGATCTACCATCTGTGTATGGAAGTAGTAATAGAATCACCATGTCAAATCTGTACCTGGAGGGCACATTATTGTACATGTAGTTTGACTTACCCTTTGTGCCTCTTATCTGCTTATGTGATATATATAACACAGTACAGCCCCCAACACAGACTTCTCTCAGACACCTTCAAGTCGTTCTCTTTCCCTAAAGTTTTGGGAAGAATCTTCTACATAATTTGGAGAAAATTACATGTAAAATGAGAATGAGGGATCTTTTGTTCAAAAATTAAGAATATCAAGACAGTGACAGCAAAGAATTAAATCAAGCATGGGGATGAGTCCTGGATGACTATGTATGTTTCATGCCCATGAAACCAGCCTTTGTTATGGGGACTACATGGGCCGAAATATAAATCTCCTCCCTTTTCCCCTCAATCTCTTCCTTATTTACTGCCCACTTGTTTTTTTCCTATCTGCCTAGATAAACAATAGGAAATAGATTGGTGTAAGGGTGCAGGGGAGGCAGGGATGGGGATTAGTATTCTGGTGAACAGCTTTCAAGGGTGGAAAAACTGTTACCTTTTGTTGGTTTAGGCATCAAGTCTTTGAGTTGGGAGACAAATGGTGAGTGATCAGGGGATAGGGCTGTGGGCCTTAAATAAGTAGACTCCTACCTTTTTCAGTCAATGTCTGTTAGAAGAAATGAAGCCAAGGTAAATTTCTTCAATGCAGCCCTGTAAAGTCACCCACCTCATAATTAACATCAATTTCATCTAAATCCCGGCCTCAGGTTGCTTGTCAGTTTTAATCTTGGATGTTGTGAAATCTTATTTGTTGTTGTTGTTGTTGTTGTTTTTCCCCTGTATTTGAGGGGATTTTTGTGAGCCTTTAGACAAGGATGCATTTGGAGGTAAAGAGTAATATGTCATTTGAACTGGAATCCCCCAGGGAACCAATTAGCTAGGCCAGGGGTTGGCAAACTTACTTGTGTAAGGCCAGATAGTAAATATTTTAGGTTTTGCAGGCCAAGAGGCAAAATCAAGGATATTATATAGTTACTTATATAACAACAGAGGAAACAAATTTCCATAGGTATTGTACTGATATAACTCAAAGTCTAATAGCAATAATGGAGTATAATTTGGGGGCTAGAATGGAGTTGTTTTTGAACACATTTTGCTCAATTGGGGTTCAAAATTAGTGTTCCCTATCATCAGATTAGATTGTAAATGTTCAGTTGTTAATGATGATCTGTAATGAGATTTTATGTGTTCCATTTTTCAAAATGTCTTTTCACAGAGAAAGACACTGCCAAACATTGGATTAATCCATGTATATATTTTAATTGGGTACATTCATCGTATGGAAGGCATTTATAGGATTCTAGTAGATTCTTCTCTTTGATATTTTCCTTTTAGTGTGTCGTTACATTGCAGATTAATCGCTTCCAATTATGTTTAGATGAAAACTCCTCAATTGCTCAGGTAAATGAATTTTGAAATATGGAAATTTCCTTTACATTTACATTAAAGACTGAAAAATGGTGCATGAAGCAGAGTTTGAACTTGGAAGAGAAATATACTGCAAATTTATATAAAAATGGACAATTCACTTCTTGTTTTAACTTCTGACAGAATGAAAGTTTATAAAGTGACTTAAAATTACTTGTAATCCAGGCAATGTTGTTACCAAAATGACTTTAGTAAAGGTTTTACATACAAGTGCTATTTTGCCTTAAAATTGGTAAAATTAAGACACATTATCCAATCTGTAGCAAAAGCTAATTTCCATAGTCATTCATTGCTTGACAGTGGCCAAATAGAATATTGTCACTGCTAAGACTTCATTCAAACTGTTGTGTGGTAGAGCAAGTCAGGATATTCAGTTTCTAATTCTGACACGGATTCACTGAACTGATGATGGTTAAGTGTTAGAGAGTGAATGAAGTTACCATTGATACTATTAGTTCAATAACTCATGGTAGATTCAAATAGTACCCCAAAGTAACTACCTAAAAATAGTCATAGGGTTTAAATACATTCATACAAATTTTGTCAATTTGTCCACCAAACATATTTTTGCTTCTCATATATTGTTACTACCATCAGTTGTAACACATCTTAGAAGATTCCACTTCATATTGTAATGAATCAGTGCTTTCTTTGCCGCAGTCTGGCTGGGCACAATCAGAAGCCACTTGTCAAAAGAAACTAACTTTATTTTTAGAACCACACACGCCAAACAAAACAGCCTCTCAGGAAAAA
>NW_026000249.1:32053855-32059924 GCF_001458135.2 Marmota marmota marmota
GTCCACAATGGCAATGTGCCAACTGGCAGAGTCCCTGGGCTTTTCTTTTCTATTCTTTTTAAATCTTCACCATGATGGTTCCATTGTGATATATTTAACAACTCCTCCTTAAAAAGCCATGGGCTACATTTTTGTATTGTATCAACGTATGCCCTGATTGTTCTTGATTTTACTGAGATGCCTCCTTCCTCTAACAATTTACTTAACACTCTTTCAGTTTGTTTTTTACTAATTTCTGATCCCGTATTTCTACTATAATACAACCCAACAATATAACGCCTAACAAAACTGAAACAGAGTGAAACAAAATTGGAACAACACAAAATCATTATAATAGCCTCCTGAAATGTCCATCCGTCCTTTCTCCCTATCTGTTATACAAGTTATCCCAAATGTTCTGAGGCAGCATCAAAACCAAGTCTTCAATATAACTAGCTTTTCGTGGAGGAACACCTCCGTGAATACAGAGAAAGTCATTATTTGATATAGGGCCAGGTTCAGCAAAGGTCTTAAATTTATTCAGCCACTGTCGAGAAATATAAAACTGAAGGAGGCTAGGTTCCATTATATTCAACAAATTTGATATCCTTCGCCTCTCTTTTTGTGCCTCTTCACTGCTCTTCCTATAGAAAAGAACATAAGCTTCTGCATTTTGTACGGTAGATTCTGAAACTTCAGTAACACTCTGATCATCAAATTCATACCACAGGTTATTTAAATTGTTTCGGCAGTAGGCTATATAGTGTCCACTACTTGCAGTCCCATGATGACAAATGACTGACAGAAGATCATATGTCACAATCTGAGTTGGACTATCCTTAGCAAGAAATGGCTGAAGATCAAGGCCTTCTAGTGGAAATGAAACATGGGTGCTGATTTTGGTGGAAAACATCAGTTCGTGTCGGAATCTTTTCAGATGGATACATAAAATCTCAGGAAACTTTTGTACTTTACAAAACTTTACTCCATTTCTCAATTTTTGCATTTTTCACAACTGTACATATTGTCACCTTTTAATTCATCTCTGGCAAAGAAGGCAGCAAGACAATCTTGCAAGGTTACTACTGGACCCCAAAACCAGCTCTTCACATATTCCATGAAAAAAGCTATCCAGCCTTGTGGAGCATAGGCTTCACCACATGATCCTGCTTTGACTATAGAAGTTGGATGACTCGTTGAATGTAGCTTAGCAAACTTCCAGCTGCCAGCATTTCTTAGTTTTTTTTTTCTTTTTAAAATCAACTTATTTTAATTAGGTACATATGACAGCAGAATGCATTTTGATTCATTGTACACAACTGCAGCACAACTTTTAATTTCTCTGGTTGTACACGATGTAGTGTCACACCATATGTGCAGTCATACATGTATCTAGGGTAATGATGTCCATCTTCTTCCACCATCTTTCCTGCCCCCCTGTCTTAGTTTCTTTAAAAATAATTTTACCTGGCATTGTTCCATGCAAACTATTCAAAGGAGCTAATTCTTCAGGCCCTTCAAACATGACATTGACTCCTCAAATAAACAACTAAGTGGTATCTGTAATAGTTAACTCATGAAGTACCAAAGGAAACCACTCAAAATTAATTGCCTGTTTTTTAATTGGGTATGAATATTGATCACAATGTCTTCAATTCTTCAAGCAAATGTTCTAGCTGAAAGGCTAATGGCCTTAAGTTTATTTTCTCTGGACACATTTCTTTGGCTGTTGCAATCAAACACAATTTAATCAAACAGTTTTCTATGTTTGGTTAAGAAATGAGCTGCTCAGAAAATTACTTTGTTTTCAATCTCATTGTTAGTTTTTATTTTTGTGAAGAGTTCTGCTGTGATGAAATATTCTTTTAAATTTTCTAGTGGTTCTCACTGTTGCTTTCCTGTTGGTTGGGAATATTGTGATGTGTGCTTATTCTGATAATATTGACATACATTATATTGTTTTAGCAAGGCAATAACAAATTGCATAATAAATGATTTGCCATCAATTTTGATAATAATCCATACTCTGCTGTGGGCTGGGGATATAGCTCAGTGGTAGAGTGTCCCTGAGTTCAATTTCCTATATTGAAAAAAAATCCTTATCATATAATTCAAATATATGATTATCTTAGTATTTGCATCTTTGATCATATTTTCTCATTTAAGATTATCCTGATTTTTGGTATGATTAGTGATTTTTTATTGAAACCTGGACATTTTGAGTATTAGGTTGAGACTTTGGATCTTATTTAAATCAGCGCAGGCTTCCTCTGACATTGCTTTGGTGGGGGATAGGAGCACTGACTTCTTACTGCTACATATTGGTGGAAGTCCAGGTTCCTCATTTAGTCTTCATTGATATTGAGTGGAAAAGGAGTGTCTTCTTACTGTCTAGTAGGGATGGGAATTCTGGCTCTTTAATAGGCCTCCAATGACACTACCCTGGATGGGAGTTACAGAAGTACCTCATTCTTGCTCCCTGCAATGCATTTGGATGATGGCATTACCACTGATCAGTGGTGAGTCTTGACTCCCCACTAGGTCTCCTCAAATATTAACTCAGCAGGGAGGGGGCATGACCACTCATAACTACTGGGTAGAGACGGAATTTCAGGTTCCCCAGTGCAGTTGTGGAGGGTGGGGTGAGGTTCAGCCTGGTGAAGGTGTGGGAATCTAGGTTTCTTCTAGAAGCAGAAGTCCTAAAACTATTCTGACAACTTAAATTTTTGTAATAAAAAAGTCTTTTATTATTTATTCATTGTGGTACTTGGCTTGAACCAAGGGATACTCTATCACTGAGCTATATCCCCCAGCCCTTTTTGTTTAAAAAAAAATATTTTTTTAGTTGTCAATGGACTTCATTTTATTTTTTTATATGCAGTGCTGAGAATCGAACCCAGTGCCTCACATATGCTAGGCAAGCACTCTACCATCGAGACACAACCCAGCCCCCCAAAGCCCTTTTTATTTTGAGACAAGGTCTCACTAAGTTGTCTAAGCTGGGCTTGAACTTGTGATCCTCCTGCCTTAGCCTATTGGGTTGCTGAGATTATAGGTATGCATCTCCATGCCTGGCTCAGATAATCTTTATGATACTGGTCAGTATAGTATAGGAAGAACTGGTAAATTTTTGAACTTATTTTTGATTCTGACATAAAGGATAAGTACGGTTCTATTTATAAAACTAGATCTTTGTTATGTTACTTTTTATTATCTGTACAGGTTCTAGGCACTAACACTAGAAATAAACTATATATACCTACATGCTTCAGGTTAAGTATTTAGTTGTTTAAAATAGATTATTTTTCTTATAATTGAATGAGTTCCTTCTGACATTGATGGTATTTATGTATTAATATAACATTGCTACAAATTATGCAATAATTACTCTATAATCTTACTCAGTATAAAAGGTTTTATATAATTCAAAATATTGATTTTTATCTACGTTTATCTATATGTCATATCAACTTGGTAAATTCAGATTAAACTTTGCTCAGTTCCTAGTGTGTTGTTTATGAAACAAAAATTAGTACTAAGTGATATAAGGTTTAATTTTACTTTTTATTAATTTTGGTACTGGGGATTTAACCTAGGAGTGCTTTACCACTGAGTTACATTCACAGCCCTTTTTTTGAGATAGGGTCTCGAAAAGTTGCTTAGGGCCTTGCTAAATTGCTGAGGGTGGCTTTGAACTTTCGAACTTCCTGCCTCAGCCTCCTGAGCAGATGGGAATATAGGTGTGTATCCCTGCAAGGCTTAATTTTAGAATAAATGAAGTGTAGCAATGTTGGGTTTGTATGTCTCAAGTATAAAGTGGATTTTGACTGCTTATGTGTTGGAATTATAGGGAGGTTGGGGAGGGTAAAAGAGGAAGTGATTAGTAGATGACGATCAATAAATTGAGAACCCGATTATAAAAGGAAGGAAAGACTTCAGACATTCCAACCTTCCTATTTTATAGAGTTTTTGTTTTGTTTTGGTGCTGGGGATTGAACCCAGGGCCTCATGTATATACCAAGTACATGCTCTACCACTTAGCTGTACCTCTAGCTCTACTGAAGTTTTTGAATCTATATTATGTATTCGGCACTTTACCTACCTTATAGCATCTAATCTTTAAATTAATGTTGTAAAATTGCTGTATTTTCTTTTTCACAGGTGAATGACTGAGGCTCAAATTAGACTAATTGAAGGTTTCACAGATATCAAATAATAGTTAGGATTGAGACTATCTGTATATCACGGTTCATGCTCCTTTGGTGACGCCACTCTGCCTTCCACATGGGTTTTCAGATTTCACTTTTCATAGAAATAATTATTATAGAACCATTTGTTCTATTTCCCCATTTTTCTCTTCAGTGAAGGAGAAAGGTTTAATACCTATTTTACATATATTTGACAGACGATAAACTATGTAAGATCCAACAAATTACATAGTGATGCAAGGACTTATGTCACTGCATGAAAATTGTCCCATGCTTGATGGAGGACAGATCCTTGTAGTTAGAACAGAAACAGAGCTTTGGTTTAGAGGATAGGTAATTTTCCCAAGGTCATGCAGTCTATGCAGAACAAGGATAGGTAATCGGGTCTGCCTGACTCCAACCCTCCCCAACCCCACATCATTGCATACACTAAAGGCAATTCTGCCGTTATATAGTTATGGTGGGAAGAAATACATTGAGAGATGGGGAGTGGGTAGCTTTATCATTCTTGGAAAGGGCCTGAATCAGGAGCCAACTCTAGTAAGATGGCCAAATACTGGCAGATTTATATCTGCTGTGCGTGGAGCACCCCCATGCTAGTGGGGTCAAAAATCTTCCAGGCTTTGAAGGCCACTATTTATGACAAAGTTAACAATGCATGTGTTAATTTAGCCGTAGAAAATATTCAGCCCCCTCTACTCATTTAAGCAAAATGGCATACAATAAAGAATGGAAGAGGTATTTTAGAGAGTAATTAAATATGAAACATAATTTATATAAAACTAGAGTTTGTTCGGTTAGTTACTAGTTTCAAGGGAGCAATTTAAAATTTGTGTCTGTGTGCAAAGTCAGTTGGGATTTCCATAGCTTCTGAGTATTGCTTCGATTTACTGACTCAGCACTGAGTTGTCTTCCTTATATTTTGAAATCCAAGTTTAAATAAATCTAACTGGTTACAGGTGGAAATGTACTGTAGAAAATAAATAAAAATCCGTTTATAAAGGGAACCTACTTCACATGTTAATATTTAATATTTCCCAATCCCTTAAAATTGGAAATATGCCCTGTAACAGACTTATTGCTATATGAGATCTATCTTATTAAATCTGCTGTTTGAATAGTTGACAGAAGGCTTTTTTTCTTTCTCCCAATTATACTATGGATTCACCACCAGACCCATGACTTTTATTTGCACACGAGAGACGGTCAGAATAAGAAAGTTTTATTGCTAAGGGTTTTCGCAAGTAGTGGAGGCAGAAAACGCTTTTCTGGGTTGCAAGGTGTGATGAGGATTCTAAGTGCGTTTTCTCCCAGGTCTGTCCACAAGCAGCCCCCTAGCACTCCACGAAGGCCCCACTGAGACCAGATCACAGCAACAAACCCCAACATCCTGGCGATCCCGCTTAACATTTTTAATTGCTTTTTCTTATAATACTATAATTAATTACTGATAAGATACAGGGTAAACGCAGGTAGCATCAAATTTTGGCCGGAAAGTGCCGCCAACAGACAGACCTTCGGCGGTGGAGAGCCATGGTCAGCGAGCCAGACCCCGCAGGCGACTCTTCATTCCCTCCAGCCTGGGGTGTATTGGCCAGGGTCAGAGGCCTTTTTCCTCCTCACTTTTGGCGCGGGTGAGGGGATCCAGGCTGCGAGCACGGCCAGGCCTAGGGCGGCGCCCAGGCCGCGGGACTTGGGGCCCGGCAGCTGCTCCCCGAGCGCACTCCTCGCGGAGGCCATTATTTCCAGCAGTGCCAAAAGTATGCGCTTTCTTCCGAGGGCTGAGGTCCGGGACAGTGCACCGCTACTCGGCGACGTGACCCGCACCAGGCCCTGTGAGGCTCCGGATGCCTGAAGCTTGCACGGGACGACCGGAGCCGTG
>NW_026000249.1:32061812-32066703 GCF_001458135.2 Marmota marmota marmota
CCCCCATTTAGTCTGTACTTTAACTTTTTTCCTTTTACAACAAATTTAGTTTTTACTGCTTGTTTTCAAAAATTTGTATTCTCATTCATATATATATATATACACACACACACACATACATATATATTATTGGATCTTTTTTCAAGTTTTTAAATTCACATTTGAACGTTTTAAAAAGAATTCTTTTTTTTTTAAAGAGAGAATTTTAATATTTGTTTTTTAGTTATCGGCGGACACAACATCTTTGTTTGTAACAACATCTTTGTTTGTATGTGGTGCTGCTGAGGATCGAACCCGGGCCGCACGCATGCCAGGTGAGCGTGCTACCGCTTGAGCCACATCCCCAGCCCCCAAAATAATTCTTTACTTAAAAATTTTGGAAGGCTGATAGCATTAAGTGTCTCTTACTTGCCTCCAAACTTTAGGTATTCCTTTTTCAGGTGTGATGCTGCTTTATCCAAACTGCTGATTTCTCTGAAGTTTTGTAAGATTCCATTATTTTAGAGTAATTGAAATAATTTTTGTTTGTAGGATTGACATTTAATATACAGTGTTGGGGTTTTGGATTAAAAAACTAAATTAGTGCTGGGTATGGTGTCACATGCCTGTAATCCCAGTCACTCAGGAGATTGAGGCCTGAGGATCATAAATTCAAGGCTAGCTTGGGCAACTTGGTGAGACCCTGTCTCAAAATGAAATAAAAGAAGGGCTGGGACCGTAACTCACTGGTAGAGTGCCTCTGGGTTCAGTCCCCTGTACTGTAAAACAAAACTCCAAGCAACTAAATTAGTAATATAGTATATTTTTTTTTGTAGTAATATTTTAAAAATAAGATTGTAAATAAAGTTCGAAAGCCTATTTAATTAGAGTTCTTGTAATTCAGCATGATCTTGAACAGTTTGCCTGTTAATGCTGACCCATAATCTTAAGGTAATTTAATAATTCAAGATTCTTATTATTTTTTTTTAATTACAGTGGAGTTACTCAAAAGTAATTAAGAAATGAAATATTTTAACCAAAATTAACTATGGTGACATTTTTAGTACAATTTCTTTTTCTTTCTTTCTTTGTTTTTTTTTTTTTTTTTTGGTACTAGGGATTAAACCTGGGGTGCTCAACCACTGAGCCATATCCCCAGCCCTTTTTATTTGGATTTTGAGACATGGTCTCTTATTGTGTTGCTGAGTGAGGCCAGTCGTGAACTTGCAGTCCTTCTGCCTTAGCCTCCGGAGTTGCTGGGATTACAGGTGTGTGCCGCTGTGCCCAACTTCTTAGTATATTTTAAAAAACATTTTGGGTTTACTTATTTTTTACTAGGATAAGGATTTAAGTTAAAGTATAATATGTATAGTATATATAGCATAAACATTGTAAGAATATATATTTATATATAAGTATATGTTTATATATTTATATAATAATACATATATTATATTTAGTAATACTGGAGGGTATCATTAGAGTATTAATATAATGCTAGAGGGCTGGGGAAGACTTTCTCAGTGTCAGATCAATATGGTATCTTCTCTGTGTCAGGGAACTATTACTAAAATAAATGCGTATAGTCTTTTAAACTTATATCATTTTGAAGTTTGACTTAAGTACTCTATTATTAGTTTTTTTAAAATAATTCCATTAATAGGTTATGTAGAAAAGAAGAAGTTATGGATTGTTTACTGTTTAAAAATGCATGTGTTTTGGGCTGGGGTTGTAGCTCAGTGGTAGAGCGCTTGCCTCGCACATGTGAGGCCCTGGGTTTGATCCTCAGCACCACATAAAAATAAATAAAAATAAATATATTTAAAAAAATCTTTAAAAGTATATGTGCTATTTTTAAAAAGGAGATAACAATATTAAAATAGTTGGTATTTTTAATTTTGGGGGTAATGGAAATAATTGAAGATCCATTGAAGAATATATTTTCCTGAATATGATTTGCTTGTATGTAGGGGGAAATTATTAGGTCAGTTCTAGAGGTGGTGTTTTTATACTGTAATATTTGGATATTGGTGATGTTAAAAAACAAACGTTATTGTGTTTATTGTTTGCTAGCACTTAAAGGGATATATACCTTTCTGATGTTCTGGTGGCACAGAAATAACCACAGAAGTAATGTGCCTTGTGTTTGAAAATTACGTCTTTGATTTGATGGATTTTGAAAAGTATTTTCTAGTTTACAAAGTTGTCTTCTAAATAATTATAACTTTATTTGGACCATTACACATTTCTTAAAATTTTGATTATCTCTAGTAATAAAGGTATAGTAAGAGATTATAGAGTATATTTGCATATCTGCACATGAATTAGAACTTCAGCAATATATAAACAGGCACTTTTTAAATTCTGTTTTTCTTTTTACTGAATAGTCTTTCTGTAAAATCAAATTAGGGATCATCTATCTGACTGCCGCCTCTAGATATTTGAGGTTGTTAAAAACTGCTTCAGCGATGAATTTTTATGACTTACACGTGATAGAGTGGAGTCATGGGCCACACACTTAAAACCAAAGTGAAGGTTCATTGCCTGGCTAGCTGCAGAGTAAATCTTTTTCTTACTTAGATTATGTAATGTTTAGTTTTACTTATATAGTGCCAATATTTTGCATATTTTGCAAAAGATTTTGTTGAGTTTGGTTTTACTTTGAAATTCATTATGATGCTTTGGGCTTATTGATATTAATGACTGATAACACTGTGCATTATTGTTATTTTTAAATTTTTGCTGTGCTGAGAGTCCAATCCACGATCTGGCATGTGCTAGAGAAGTTCTGTACCACAGAGCTGTACTCTCCAGCCCAACACTGTGCATTATTAGTATTTTTGAAATGTGGTATGCAGAGAACTAGTTTACATTAAGAAAATATCACCAGATTATCTAAGAATTGAAATGGTGTTTAGGCTGTTTAGGGCCTGCATGTATTTATTTGTAGACTAGTTAGTTAATTAATGGGATTATTTAGTGGATGGATGACAGTCTCATGTACTCATAGTGAAACTTTGCATATAATTGTATCAATTTTTCATATTAGTTTGTAAGTTATGACAGTAAATCAGAGCAACAAATATTTGAATATATGCTAAGTGCAAGTTGTCTGTATAAAGAATACAAGGATAACTTAGATATCATTCCCCTGTGTTGAACTTGCAGTTACCTAATAGGAGTGAGACAAGTATGACTAACCCATCAGCAGCAAAAGAGTAAAGTACTCTGCAAGTTTATTATAAAGGTCAATTTAAGAAGTTAGAAGTTTAGAATAACCCTTAATAGGATGGGAATTGGTTCTTGATTGTGTTTCTTGGAGATGGTGTTTTACGATTTGTATAGTAGCAATACATGTTTATTTTTTATTTTTTTAGTGGTACTGGGGATTGAACTCAGGGCCTCACACATGCTAGGCAAGCGCTTTACCACTGAGCTACATCACCAACCCCAGCAAGACATCTTTTAATTTTGTTTAGGAAAACATTTAAAAATCAGATTTTGCTTTTCAGCAGATGTTCCAAGGATTATCTGTGTGTTCTATACCTCCTGATCTCATTTTGTAGCAATACATACCTTTGCTAGGAGTTCTTAACTTGGGATAAATGAGTGTTAATGGATCAATTTAAGAAATTCTGACAGTTGGGGAGGATATTCAAGAAGTAGTTAAATAATGGTCATTTTGCGTACAAAACACCTCTGGAGTGCTGCAGGGAAGAGATTTTAAACTTTTTACTTCATAAGTTTCTATGTTGTTTTTTAAACTTTATTATATATTACTTTAATAATAATAATAATAAGAACTCTGATAGTATACCAAAATGTTACATTTTAGATGCGTTTAAATGGCTAATGGCTGTTGTCTGTAGTTAGACAAGGATTTGGGGAAGTGGGATGAGAATTGAATTTGGAACGCTTTACCACTGTACACCCTAGTCCTTTTTATTTTATTTTGAGACAGGGTCTCAGTATGTTGCTAAGGCTGGCCTCAAACTTGGTGATCCTTCTGCCTCAGCCTCCCAAGTTGCTGGGACTACAGGTGCTTACCACCATGCTGAGCTAGAAGAACACTTACAGGTTTTATTATATTTTATTACATAATAAATTGGAATACTTCTGAATTTTGTGGTCCCTCAATGGCGGGGGGGTAGCAGCAAATGAAGTAGAGATGTAGATCCTATTCTTTGTGTTTTAGATGGCTTTGTGTGATATTCATTGCATTCATTCTTCATTTTGATTTTTAGCATCTTTTTCATGGCTGATTTTACTTTGGGGCCTGATGTGGCTCAGGCTGATATTTGGGACGTAATTAAGATCTATAACCTAGAAGGTTGGAGTAATCCCTTGTTTTTTGCTTTAGGTTTCTGAGCTAATATGTAGGCTGTTTGCTACTTTATTCTTCTACACTGTATTTTTTTCCCCTCTTTTGTCTGTCTTCTGTCTACTCCTGTATATTGCTAAAACTTGGTGTCATTTTGTTGTGAATGTATTCTTGTATCCTTTTTATTGTTTTGCCTGTGGTAGTATTTTGTCTGTGTTAGAATAAATAAAAGATGCCAGCTGCTCAGTTTATCTTCAGGAAAAAGGTTGGGCTTTGTTATAGTTGAAGATATTATATAACGTCATGTATTTCATTTTCATTTAGAACAGTGGAAGAAATTATTTTGGACAAAGGGTTGTTTTCAGTCTATAGGTTTATTACAGTATGTTTGTTAAATCCTTCTCTTTGGGAAAAAACACAGTTTTATTAAGAAGTAGAGAAAATTGGGCTGGGGATGTGGCTCAAGCGGTAGCGCGCTCGCCTGGCATGCGTGCGGCCCGGGTTCGATCCTCAGCACCACATGCAAACAAAGATGATGTGTCCGCCAAAAACTAAAAAATAAATATTAAAAAAAATTCTCTCCCTCTCCCT
>NW_026000249.1:32067624-32071035 GCF_001458135.2 Marmota marmota marmota
CCTCTCTCCTCCTCTCATCTCTCTCTCTTGGAAAAAAAAAAAAAAAAGAGAAAATCAACCAACCACCCATGACCTGTCACCCAGCTTCAATAATTTTCAGTTCGTGGCCAGTCTTTTTCATCTTTATCTTTCCCTTTACCCCCATTATTTTGAGGTATATCTCAGATATTTTTTTAAAAACATATTTTTAGTTGTAGATGAACACATAGTATTTTTATTTTTATGTGGTGCTGAAGATCGAGCCCAGTACTTCACACATGGGAGGCAAGTGCTTTACCACTGAGCTACAGCCCCAGCCCTCGGTGGTATCATTTAATTTACAGATATCTGTCTCTGAAACAGAATTGTAGTGCCCAAATTGTTAAACATAGAAATGATTTCCTAATGTCAGATGTCCATGGGACTTGTTTTTTGTTATGTGAAAGCTGACCATTAGTTGCTTAGGAAATGAGTAGGAAACCGATATTTAGCTGAATGTGTGGTGCGTTTGTATTTTGATGTTGTGGTGGGGTTTTGTAATAGGATATTATACAATACATGACCAAAGAGATAATTTTCCTTAAGAAATTTATGAATATTAGTTCTTTTAGTCTGTTTGGATAGTTTATGTATTTAAGGAAAATGTTTTTAAGATGCAGTATTTGGGGGCTGGGGTTGTGGCTTAGTTGGCAGAGTGCTTGCCTAGCAGAGGCACTGGGTTCGATTTTCAGCACCGCATATAAATAAATAAAAAATTAAGGTCCATCAACAAGTAAAAAATAATTTAAAAAAAAGATGCAGTATTTGAATTTCATATAATAGTCTATACTATAAAAGCTTTATGTTGCTTGATTGATTTGTGCAACATTTGTGAACTGTAGGGAGGGACTGTGTCAGGTTTACAGAAAACCGGGAAGACCTAGCTTCTATACCCTGCAGTTTGTGGGAAGAGGCCAAGGGACTGAGTGGTCATATGATTTAGTAAGTTCAATACTAAGGATAATGCAAAGTGCTATGGGCTCTCAAATGATGGAGCAATTGGAACATTTCAAACTTTTATTGTGGATAGTTTAAATTGTGTATAGGTATTGAAGATAGTTCAGTGAACTATTTTCAACAATTCCCACCATTTTGGAGTAGTTAATTTTGACTAGAGAAGAGAATGAGGGGAAGTGCACAAAGATTTGGCATTTGGTCTTGATTGTAAAACATAAATAGAAGTTTACCAGGCATATAGTAAGTGGAAAAAGAGGGCAAAGAGTTGGAGACATGAAGTTAAATGGTTTTTGAAGAACTGTGAATAGTGTAGTGTGGGTAGAGGGTAGGGTGTCTCAGTGGGATTGGGAAAAGGTAACTGAGCATGTGAAGAACCGCATCGCTATAGGCTGTAGGATTTTTGGGGGGCCATCACTGAATTTAACTTTTTAATCAGGGGAAGTGACATGACCAAAAGTAGGTTTTATGGGACTATTACTGGCCACTGTGAGAAAAATTCAGTTGAGTGGGGGGAAAGAAAACTAGTTGTAAAGTACTTACTTATGGTTAGATAGTGATTGTGGATTTTAGGAAAATTCTGCTTCTGCTACTTAATAGATGTGTGATCCTTAGGCAAGAATTTTTCAGAGACTCAGTTTTCTCATCTGTAAAGTAAAAGTGATAATAGATGTCCTGTGGGTTATTGTATTTTGTGTTAGGGAGAAAAAAAGAATATGTGAAAGTACTTGGCATTGGGTTTCTCGTGGAAGGTGCTCAGTACAAGATATGTGTTATCATCTTGAAAAAGATAGGTAGTTTAAACTAAGGCTGTGATTTAGGAATGAAAGGGTCATGGGGGAAGATTTGAGAGTTCTTAAGAAGCCCTTTCCTTGGCTTTCTTGAGAATCTTAGTAGTTTAGCTTTCTTTTGGTGTCATATCTCAATCTCCTTTGCAAGGAAGCTCTGTTCTAAGCCTTTTTTACTCACTTTGTTCCCAACTTGCATGCATACTTGACGGCCTACTTGACTATTTGGACCTCAAACTGAATGTAGGCAAACTGAATTTATCAGTCTTTAGTGTTCCTTATCATAGTAAATGTCCCTTACCACTTTCCATGATAGAAATCTTGAAATCATTCTTGAAGCCTCTTTTTCTTTCTTTTTTGAGACATGTCTCAGTATGTTACCCAGGCTGGTTGGAACCCTTGAGCCCAAATGATCATTCCTCCTCAGCCTCCATAGTGCTTGGATTATAGGTATGTGCCACTGTGCCAGCCTTTTTTTCCTTAATTTATTAAGTTCTGATAGTACCAGATCTTGTTATTTCTGTGTTTTAAGTCTCAAATCCGTTTGTTCCTCTATTTCCCCACTGTCACCGTCCTAATTGTAACATGATCCTGTCTTTGACTTTTAAAATGCCTTCATACAATTTTTTGAATAGATAGACTTGCACATAGTACAAAATTGAGAAGTTACAGAAAGAATGTTAGAGTGAATAGAAAATCTTCCTCTTATATCATTTCCCAGTTATTTAATTCCAGTTCTCAAAAGTGGTCAGTGATAAATATTTATTGGGTAACTTTTCATAGTATTTCAACACATATAAGCACATGCTGTTGTATTTTTTTCCCATACAATTGGAGCTCATATTATATACATTTTGTTAAAATGCTTTAATTTTATTGCTTGCCATATGAAAATATTAGTAGTTTTTATATTGTGTTGTCTTGAGTTTCAGGAGTTTCCTAGTTACTCAAGTAATGAAATGTTGGTGAGGGGATTGGTTTGGGTGATTTTTAAATTACTTGGATTTTGAGGTTCTGTTACTCCTAATGTATGTGGTTATTGAATGCAGAATTTCTTCAACATGCAAAGGTCCTAATTGAAAGTGTGTTTACGTGTTTTCCTAAGATAGCAGTTGCTTAATTTTATATGCTGTGAACTCCCAATTGGAATAATTGGTGGATTTTGCCTTCATATTTTGGTTTTATTGGTGTGACTGATTACCAGGCTTCATGAATACTAATTTAATTTATTCCCTGAGGGTGTATAGAAGTAGTCATGGTTTATGCTACTTAATATCTTGTGTTCTTAAGAGTCATTCATCTTCATGATTTATTCTTGTTTTTTTATTTTAGAAAAGGGAAAAAAGGTAAATTTGTATTCTTGATTAGCTAAAAGAGGTACAGCCCTTAGTGTGTTACTAACTTATTTCATATCAGAATATATATATTTTCACAATAGCTTTGTAATAGGGCTTCAACAGTGGTACTTTACTTTTTAGAAGTCATTAACTCTTTGAAGGTCATTGTACCTGCGTACATTTTATATGTGATTTCAGAGAGTATAGGGTTTCCTCCCTGAGACCTAACCATGGACTCTAAATTTTTTTTTTTTTTTGGTATGGTACCAGGGATTGAACCCTGGGGCACTTAACCACTGAGCCCATATCCCCCC
>NW_026000249.1:32072909-32077541 GCF_001458135.2 Marmota marmota marmota
GACAAAAGTCTCACTGAGTTGCTTAGGGTCTTAGCCATTTAGCTTAGCTAAATGGCTTTGAACTCGCGATCCTCTTGCCTCAGCCTCCTGAGCTGCTGGGATTATAGGCATGTGCCATGGTGCCCAGCCTCCAATGTTTTTAGTTAATTTAGTTTACTGATTCTTGGGTACATGGTATTAATGGTGGGAGTATTAATGTAGGGAGTATCCTGGGGAGAAAGAAAAGTTTAAGACCGTTAAGTAGATTGGTTAATCTGAGATGGCATGGATGTTGCCACATAGTTTGTAGTGTTCTATTCTTTCAATTTCTCCTCTATTAATCATAAGAGTGGTAGAGAAGACTGATCCCCAGAGAATCTTTTGCTTTAACTGGAAATATACCTGTAAGTACATGCTTAACATAGTTAATAGGCTTTGGTATTGTGTCCTCAACTTGGGTGCTCAAAATGCTGATTTGGTTTGGAGGCTATGTGATAAACTGAAAGAATAATGGGTTAGAAAACTGAAGACCTGAATTTTAGTCTCTCGTCCCTATTTTTGTTAAATCATTTAATTCTTATGGTTTCTAATTTTACCTTCTGTTAAAATTAGGAATTTACAAAGTGATTATATAGCAAGCACTAAAATTATAGGTGGCTGTTAATTTGAATTTTTAGGGTTGACTCAGTTCCTTAAGGTTTTGAACCAGGACGGCACAATTAAACTTTCTTTTAGATTGTAATTTTCTTCGATTTAGTCTCAAGTCTTTAAGACTAGAAACTGAAGGAATGCACATAATGGAAATGAGAATTGTATGTTTTTTTTAATCTAGTTCTTAACCATTCAATTCATCTTAGATTGGTTTGAAAGTTCATTTTATTTATTAATGGTTAAGTGTTTGACTAACTCACAAACTGCTTCTTACAGGGATTGTCATTTCTTAGGTCATTGTTATTTCTAATTCTGGCTATAATTGATGCATATTTCTGCCTGCCAGGAACTCACGTGGTAACAGGGCTAAATGAATTCTTAGGTGTGAATTGATGAGAAATGTACCATTAAATAAATATGTGCTATTAGGTATTGGGCATTTGGGTATTAGAAAAATGAGTAAGGCTCCTTAAGAGTAGTAAGAATCACTTGATATTGTTTGGGACACTTTCTGATCTAGTGAAAGTAAACTTTATTGTTGGATTTTGGAGTGCACGTGTGTGTGTGTGTGTGTGTGTGTGTGTGTGTTAAATTAAAATCTATCAGTTAAAAAAGAGATTTGGAATTTGTAAGTTAGATTTAAGTATAAACCCCCCACCCAGCAATGGGGATTGAACCCAGGAGTGCTCTGGGTGTGCTTTACCACTGAGCTACATCCTCTGCTCTTCTTATTTTTTATTTTGAGACAGTGTCTTGCAAAATTGCTGAGGCTGGCTTGAACTTGTGATCCTCCTGCCTCAGCCTCCCCAATGGCTGCAATTACAGGATATGTGCTCTCCCTCCCCCAGAGTTTAACTCTTAAATTATGTTCCATGCTTGTAATTCTAAAATGAAAACTTAAAAAAATAACTTTTCAAAGATGACAAGTGGATAAAATGAAGTGAGTCTTCTGTCGTTGGAGATCAAGTTTATGTATCAACACTACTTGGCTAGGCTGTTGTATATAGTATTCAGATGTCCAAAGAATAGCTTTTAATAGACATCTACAGAAGGGTTATTCAGCTCTTAACTAATCATGATTGTATGGGAAAAGGTAACTGGGCCCTGAACGTCTGCAGGAAAAATTATGAGTCCTTACCAATCTGATGTATGTTTTTTATCTGTTTGTCTCATTGGACATGGTGATTGTTATCTACAGAAGTGGACATTTCATGACAGATTGGATATATGAATACATTTCTGTAAATGGGAATAGTTTTGTATTGACTTTAAGTTTTTTTTTTTAATTTGATATAATTGTAGATTTACATGCAGTTGTAAGAAATAATAGATCTAGTGTGCCTTTTACACAGTTTCCCTCAGTGGTAGCATCTTCCAAAACTGGTACATTATCATATCCAGAGTATTGGCATTGATATAGTCAAAATACAGAGCAGCTCATCACCAAAAGTGTCTGTCTTGTTGCCCCATTACAGCCAACTCCTGACCCCCTTCTTAATCCATGGCAACCATTTCTATAATTCTCCATTTCAAGATGTTGTATAAATGGGATCATTCAGTCCTTTTGGAATTGCTTTTTTTTTTTCCTTTCCCTTTTTATCCTAAGCACATTTCCCTGGGGTTATCTAAGTTGTCATGCTTATCTGTAGTTTGTTCCTTTTATTGCTGGGTAGTATTCCATGGTATTGATGTACCACAATTTTAATTTTTTACCCACTAAGGGTTATTGTAAATAAAGTTGCTGTGAATTTATGTACTTTTTTTGTGTGTAAATATGTGTTTTCTGGTATGACACCAGAGTTTGAGATGAAACTCAATTCTCTGCTTTTCTTGGCTCATGGAGTGTGTGTAAGCAGCAGGCCTCTGCAGCCTAGAAAACCCCTTTGAGTGTTTGGGTTGCAGGTAGCAAAGCCCCATTCTTCTTTACTACCATTGAGTGGTATGTTGCAGCTCTCAGTATTCCAGCCTCAAATGGGGCGATGTCCTCCAGTGTTGTAGTAGACTCCAGTAGCTCATTGCCAACTTCTTTTCAGGTTCTTATCTTGCACATCCAAAGAATGAAATTCATGGAACAATGGACGGCAAGAATGAAAGGAGTAGGATTTATTCAAGTACAAAGAATAGAAATAGAACTCTTGGAGGGGCAAGAGGGGAACCCCATAGGGTTGCTGCATGAGTGTGCTAGTCTAGGGGTTTATATAGCACTTGGGTCAAAGCTGTTGGTCCAAATTTATGCTAGTCAGGGTTTGGAAAGTGCTAAAGCTATTGGTCTAAATTTATGCTAATCTGTTTAGAAAAGTAATAATGCTGTTGATTGACCCTCAAGTCCGAAATTCTATTCAGGTCTGTTTTCTTGGCTTTGGTGTGGAAGTGGGACGTTGAGGTGGATTATGGTGGATTGTGGATGCTCAGGGGTTTAGGGATGCAGCATTGTGTGGAGCATGTGTCCACTATCGGCTAGGCAGCAATGATGCCACAAGTTGGTGTGTCCTGACTTGCTTTGGCCTTGACTTGCAGTGCCTCAGGTCCATACTGGTGTGGCGTGACCATGGCCTGCACTGCTTGCCCTCTGGCTGCTGTTCCACAGCTCTGGGACAAGAAGTTGGCTTCAGTTAAAGTACATTTTCTGGTAGTTAACATTTTTTTAAAGATATAATCAGGTTCAAACATTTTATTTTAATTTTTTAAATATGTTTTTTAGTTGTAGATGGACACGATATCTTTATTTATTTATTTTTATGTGGTACTGAGGATGGAACCCAGTGCCTTCTACATGCTAGGCAAATACTCTACCACTGTGCCCTAGCCCCAGCCCCAATGTATGTCATTTTATAACTGCGAAACTATTTTTCAGAGCTTCTTTACTATTTCATATTCCCACCAGCAACATATATGTGTTCCAGTTTCACTACATACTTGCCAACATTTAGTGTTACTACTATTTTTGTATTAAAAAAAATATTTGACATTCTGATAGGTCTATAGTAATAACTCATTGAGGTTTTCTTAAAAATATTTTTTAGTTCTCAGTGGATCTTTATTTTATCCTATTTATTTATATGCGGTGCTGAGAATCAAACCCAGTGCCTCATACATGCTAGGCAAGCGCTTTACCACTGAGCCACAACTTCAGCCCCTTATTGAGGCTTTAAGGACTTTTTTCCCTCCTTTTTCTTTTTCCTTGTGGCTTTAGTTTGCATTTCCCTAAGGACTAGTGATTTTGCACATCTTTCATGTTGTTATTTTCCATGTATCCTCTGCACTGAAATATATGTTCATGTCTTTTGCACAGTTTCTAATTAGATTGTTTGAATTTTTTTTTTAAGTATTCAGTGTAGAGCGCTCTTTATATATTTTAGTCTTGGATATTTTGTTGGAAATATTTTCTCCTGGTCTGTACATTTCTATATTTCTTTTTCCCCCAGAGAAAAAGTTTTTAATTTGTTGTGGTTCAATTTATCAGTTTTTATTTTATGGCTCTTTAAGACCTGTCCCAAGGACCTTAAGATTTTTTCTGTGATTATTACTAAAAGTTTTGTATTTATGTTTTGTGTCAGGTACGAGGTTTAGGTTGAGCTTTAATTTGTTTTTGCTGTAGAGTATTCAATTGCTCCACCATTATTTGTCTAAAAGGCTAACCTTTCTTTCTCCATGAATTGCTTTTGAATCTTTGTAAAAATTAGTTGGCCAGGGCTGGGGATGTGGCTCAAGCGGTAGCGCGCTCGCCTGGCATGCGTGCGGCCCGGGTTCAATCTTCAGCACCACATACAAACAAAGATGTTGTGTCCGCCGATAACTAAAAAATAAATACTAAAAAATTCTCTCTCTCTCTCTCTCTCTCTCTCAAAAAAAAAAATTAGTTGGCCAACTGGGCATTGTATGCTTCCATAATCCCAGTGATTTGGGAGGCGGGTCACAAGTTCAAGGAAACTTAGTGAGAACCTGTCTCAAAATAAAAAGGACTAGGAATATAGGTAAAGCATCCCTGGGTTTGATTCCCAG